>NC_092176.1:3402500-3685000 GCF_045791955.1 Oncorhynchus clarkii lewisi | reverse complement strand
CTCTCTGTGTATCTTTCTCTCTCTCTCTGTATCTCTCTCGCTCTCTCTGTATCTCTCTCTCTCTCTCTCTCTCTGTATCTCTCTCTCTCTCTCGCTCTCTCTCTCTCTTTTTCTCTGTATCTCTCTCTCTCTCTCTGTATCTCTCTCTCTATCTTTCTCTCTCTCTCTCTTTGTATTTAAATTAAATTGACTTTATTGACATGGCAAGTTTATTACTTACATTGTCAAAGTATACATATCGAAAAATAAAATAAAAATATATATTTATATATAAAAAAAAAAATTTTATATATAAATAAATGGTTGGACCAACAGCAATAATAATTGTTGTAGTGGACATGGGATTACCATTAACAACAACTACAACAACAATATTAATGAGAACAACAATACATTAAAGCAATAGTAGTAGACCAGTGTCAACATGACTGAGAAGACACATGACGTGATATGAAAGACCAAACAAAACAAGATGGGAAATATTATCGACATTACTTTGTACTTTTCACTGGCTGTCCCTCAGGTTGTGGCAGGAGGACACATATTTGGCTGCCAAAACTGCACATTTTGGCTTTTCACCCAATAAATATTGGATTTTTTCTTCATCTTTTATAGTTTCAAATTCTTTGTATTGAATTATAATTTTGGGAAAGAAATATTCTCTTTGGTCTGAGGATTTGTCACAGTGCAGTAGGAAATGCAGCTCTGTCTCTACCTCTCCCCTGGAGCAGTCTCTATCTCTCTGTATCTTTCTCTCTCTCTCTGTCTGTATCTCTCTCTCTCTCTCTCTCTCTCTCTCTCTGTATCTCTCTCTCTCTCTCTCTGTGTATATCAATTCACTTTATTGACATGGCAAGTTCATTATTACTTACATTGTCAAAGTATACATATCGAAAAATAAAAATATATATTTATCTCTCTCTGTTTTTTTTTCTCTCTCTCTGTATCTCTCTCTCTCTCGGTATCTCTCTCTCTCTCTCTCTGTATCTCTCTCTGTATCTCTCTCTCTGTATATCTCCCTCTCTCTCTCTCTCTATGTATATCTCTCTCACTGTATCTCTCTCTCTGTATCGCTGTCTCTTTCTCCCCCTCTCTCCTGTCTCTCTGTATCTCTCTCTCTCTGTATCTCTCTCTCCTCCTCTCTCTCCTCTCTCTCTCTCTGTATCGCTGTCTCTCTCTCCCTCTCTCCTGTCTCTCTGTATTTCTTTCTCTATGGGTGCGTGTGAGAGACAGACAGAGAGTGGCCCTGAGATGGAGTCAGTAATGAGGTGTTATCAGTATGTCCCTCTCTGTCTTTGGTGTCACTACAGGTCAGAAGCACACAGGGTCAACAACAGGAGACACGTGGTGTGTTTGTTGGTCGTTGTCTATGTGTGGGTGTTTCAATGCCCTCATCCGTTTCAAACTCTACCTCCCTCCCTCCCTCTCACTCGGTTCGTCTTGAGACGTTGTCAAGTGTTTTGTCGGAGTCATCAGCCCATGTATTTTCTCTCCTTTTCCGTCTCTTTTTAAAGTTGACATGCGGCCTAAAGCGTGTTATCGTCACGGTGATATGTGTTATTATCCTCCCGTATGCTGACAGCCTATCCCTTAACCCTCTTAGGACCGGGACACGCTCGGCTGAGTTGTTTGCGCTTATGTCAAGTTTGCGGTTACCAGGCGCGCCATATGCCACTGTGTTATTGCCCCTGCCTGCCGTCAGTCATCTCGGCATCAACCTACAAGCACGCACACACAGGCACACACGCACAGTGCCACCGGGGGACTCTACCCTCACTACGTACTATAGAGCCCCGTTTGGAAATCAGGTATCCTATCTGTAGGTTTTGATGGACAGAGAAACATCTGTGGTGGTTTTTGAAGTGAAACAGCCCGTGTCCCCCGTGTGCGTCTGGTGTGTGCTTGTGTATCAGTGGAGGCCGTACTGCGATGATAGGCTCTGGCCTTGCCTTTGATGTCTCTGAGTCGCTCCAGTTCAGGTTATAAGCTACATCTTCGGTAAACATCCCTTGGCCCTGGTACTGTGTGTGTGTGTGTGTGTGTGTGTGTGTGTGTGTGTGTGTGTACGAGTGGTTTGAGGGTTTAGGACGGATCGGGTTTGTTTTCTATGCACTTCATTGTAATGATGAGGCAGAAGGGGCATTGCTCTCTCTCCATCTCCCCCCCTCTCTCTCTTTCGTTCAGAGTTGTGTTTTCACAGTGTGCAAAACACATTGCCCCTGCAGCTTTGTGTTCTGACTGACCTTGCGCTGCCTCTCTCTGTGTCTCTGTTCTCTCTTGCTCTTTCTTCCCTCCTCACTGTCTTTCTCTCCTTTCTGGGGGTGGTGTGTGTGTGTGTGTGCGTGCGCGTGTGTGATGTTTGTTTTGTTTCTGTAAGTAGTAATGCCCTGCCCGCCATGGGTTACCCACACTGCCTTGCCCTTTGAAGTATGTATGTGTCCTTGTAGTGTTGTGCTGTTTTACCTAGTCTGAGCCCACTGTAAGTCTCCCTCTCTCCCTCCATACGCACATTCTCGCCGTTTTCCTCTGTTGTTCCCGATGGCCTTACCAATGTCCCACAGCCCTATACCCTTTCTGTGCCCACAGGAAGGTCTTTCTCATTGTAAACTAGCATCGAGAGAGCGAGAGCTTTCGGCTCAATTTGTCATTGAGAGCCTGCTCGACAAATTGATGGAAAGTGGTGTTGGGAGAAAAACATGCATTATAAAATCCATCTACACAAACAACCAGTGTACGGTTAAAATAGGCAAAAAACACACATTTCTTTCCACAGGGCCGGGGGGGGGGTGCAGTTTAAGCCCCACGCTCTTCAACATATATTTCATCGAGGGCGAGGTGACTAGAACAGTCTGCAGCACCCGGCCTCACCCTACACCCTACTGTTTGCTGATGAGGAGGGCCTACAGCAGCACCTAGATCTTCTGCACAGATTCTGTCTGACCTGGGCCCTGACAGTAAATCTCAGTAAGACAAAAATAATGGTGTTCCAATCAAGGTCCAGTTGCCAGGACCACAAATACAAATTCCATCTCGACACCGTTGCCCAAGAGAACACAAAAAAACTATACCAACCTAAACATCAGCGCCACAGGTAACTTCCACAAAGCTGTGAACGATCTGAGAGACAAGGCAAGAAGCCTTCTGTGCCGTCAAAAGGAACATAAAATTTGACATACCAATTAGAATCTGGCTAAAAATACTTGAATCAGTTACAGAGCTCATTGCCCTTTATGGTTGTGAGGTCTGGGGTCCGCTCACCAACCAAGAATTCACAAAATGGGACGAACACCAAATTGTGACTCTGCATGCGGAATTCTGCAAAATGATCCTCTGTGTACAATGTACAACACCAAATAATGAATGCAGAGCAGAATAAACCTGGAGAAGAGTCCCCCAAGCAAGCTGTTCCTGGGGCTCTGTTCACAAAAAGACCCCACAGAGCCCCAGGACATTAGACCCAACCAAATCATGAGAAAACAAAAAGATAATTAGTGTACTTGACACATTGGAAAGAATTTACAAAAAAAACAGAGCAAACTAGAATTCTATTTGGCCCTAAACAGAGAGTACACAGCGGCAGAATACCTGACCACTGTGACTGACCCAAACTTAAGGAAAGCTTTGACTATGTACAGACTCAGTGAGCATAGCCTTGCTATCGAGGTAGGCCGCTGTAGGCAGACCTGGCTCTCAAGAGAAGACAGGCTATGTGCACACTGCCCACAAAATGAGGTGGAAACTGAGCTGCACTTCCTAACCTCCTGCCAAATGTATGACCCTATTAAACACACACATTTCCCTCAGATTACACAGACCCACAAAGAATTCGAAAAACAAATCCAGTGTTGAGAGACTGAATGAGTCTCTCTCTCTGCTATGGCCAAGATATATGTGTACTGCGGCAGTGTCAGTCTGTGACCCAGTTCCAGACCCTTTGAAGTCCACAGGCTGATCCCTCTGCAGAGGACAGAATGGATTTAGATGGGGAAATAATGGAGGAGGGCAATACTGCGGAGAGAGAGAGGGGGGGGGGGACGTGGAGAGTGAGAGAGTGGCGGTGGAGTCAGAGGTAGCGGACCACCATAGCCCAGCAGTGTGCTGTGTTTCAGTGGTGTTGCTGCCTAGGTTTAAATGGCAGCGGGTCTGCTCGGAGCGAGAGGAGCGCCGCCGCGAGACGTGACCTAGAAAGGCCCAATCACTCTCCTCCTGTGATCGCCAGGGTTCCAGAACCTCAGTCGTCTCCAACCGTGCGTGTGTGCCCCTCCGTAGCCCAGCCACACCGTGACCTACTTCGGGGGCGCGCCCCTGCAGCCGTGATCCCGGTGCAGTGCAGCATGTCGGGGGCACATAACCTACAGAGAAAGGGTACTACTGAGGTGTGTGTGTGGGGGGGGGGGGGGGGGGGGCGTAGGCTAACACAGTTACAGGTTGAACATGTGGAAGTAAGTTTCCGTTTTAATGGACTTTAATTTGATATCCCTGAGCGAAGTTTCTCTCCCAAGGTAGACCGATTGGGTTGAAGAGTGTACGGTAGGGTCTGGATTGATCTGGTTTCATGGCCTGTGAGGATGGCAGGTTTCATGGCCTGCGTGTGCGTGCGTGTGTGTGTGTGTGTGTGTGTGTCTGCGTGATGGCGGGTGCATGAGTCAGGTGGCTGTACTGAGAGGTAAGGTGGGAGGGAGAGCGAGAGAGAGCACCCGCAGGGCCCTTGCCACGATCACAGGGTCACCCCCTATATACAACATGGCCGCGCTGTGAACTCCCCTCAATTAACCCGAGCCACTCTCCCTCACTCCTTCCCTACCTCCACCTCTCCCTCCACCATCCAACTAGCTCTAGCCTCCCCAGTGATTCACACAGCAGACACTTGCACCAAGCCTGTCTGCTGGGGGCATGCTTAACCTTTTCCCAGTTGTTGGAGAGAAGGATACTGAGAAGTCTCTTCAAGTTTGGCTGTTCAATTAAAAAGCCCTCGCTTTTTTCTCTCTCTCTTTCTCTCTCTCTCTCGCTTTTCTTCTTCTTCTCCTCCTCCTTTCGCCATCTTTTTGAAGTTGGCCCAGGGCCTAGTACTGGCTCATCAAACCTGCTCCGCTAGATTGCGTACAGGTACCATCGCCCGACGTTATTTCCAACGACTTAATTAGTTTCTGACTGCCGTGGAGGCCGCTGGATGGACCAGACAGCAACAGGCTTCTTTCTTCCAGACCCAGCCAGAGAATATGATTGAGAGTGTGCGATGCGGACACTCATGCCTGTGGTTTCTCTTTTTAGGTCATGCTCCGGCGCCGCCTGCCTGTTATTATAACCTCCTGGAATACGTGTCAGTCTCGCTTCTCTGAGTAGGAGTGGCACGGCCCTTCCAAACGCTAAGGATTGCTTTAGCTACCGTAACCATACCAACAGTGATTAGGCCACTCTTGTTCCATCGCCCAAGAGACACGTTCGCGGTGAAACTGGAATTGTTAGCGCTAACCATTCCTCCAGATATTTCAAAAACATCCCTCCAGAAAGCTAGCACTAATATACATTCCCATATTGTGTGTTAAAAATAATGTTACTAGTATCTTTATATCGCGTTAGTTTCCCCACAAATCATCCTTTTTAATTGAACGGTTTCCTGCTTCGATGGGATTTATCTGAATTAAACGGTCATAGTGAGTGCGCTTGGAATACGCATCCGAATGCAGTAGAAACGGTAGCTGGGCCTGCTAATTGTTCAAGAGTGCAGTGTGAACTGTCACCGCCCGTGACAGTTCCGACGCAGTGCGCCAGTGTTGTGTTTTGTCATACGCTAGCTATAGCATCTTGAATTTCCCCTCCTCGCCACCACGCCAGTGATCAAGGTTGTTCCGTATTCAAAGTATGGTTGCTCCTGTTGTTCTGTCAGCCGTGACATCAAGGGCATGCCCCACTGCAATGTAAACTGTTGTATCCCCCCCCCCCCCCCCCCCCCCCCCCCCCCCCCACTCTTGCTGTGCCGTGTAGATGATGGGAGTTCCATCGCTGTATGTCAATCATCACACACTACTATACCGCACTCCCTCTTTTCCCGTTCCAGGAGGACGGAAAGAGAAGGAAAACATGTCAGAAGAAGTTGTCATTTTTGTGCTTCTCTGTCGTTGATCACGGCTTAAAAGCCAACTCAGTGTCATTCTGTTTTCCTCCAAAGTGACGTTTTCTACAGAAGGAGCTCTTGAGGAATTTTGCGGTGATTTGAAGGGCTTTCTGAACTGTCTGGCATTATTCTCGGCCTTGGGGTCCGAGTCAGGGTAATGATTCCATATGCGGTCGTATAATTGAGCGTCTGATAGATAGATGGCTTCTCTGACTCGACAGTGTGTTCACTGGTGATCATCAATTAGTAAATGAGGACTTTACCCTTCCGGGTGAGGCAGCGGGACTTGGGTACCGTCCCCTGGTAAGTGGTGGCACTCTGGGCCAGCTATCGCGCTGCTCCGCTCCGGGCCTCACTTTCAAAGGCCGGGCCTCTTAAATGAAGTTTGGCCGAGCTGCAGCCTGTGGCACAACAGCGATTCCCATTACCCTGTCTTAATTGGGAAGTTCTTCCCTCAGTTCCCTGCTCCCTGAAAGACATGCTGCCACACACAGCCGCAGACAGAGGACAGAGTCTGGGAGGCAAGCAGGACGAAATTGGAGATGGTTAAGAAGGGCATTATAGTAGTGAAATTCTGGAGAGGAGTGAGGGAGTCTTTGCGCGAGTGTGTGTGTCGGTGTGCGTGCCTGCCTATGTCCGTGTGTACTGTATGAGTGTGTGTGTCAGTGTGTGTGCCTGCCTATGTCCGTGTGTACTGTATGTGTGTGTGTGTCGGTGTGCGTGCGTGCCTGCCTATGTCCGTGTGTACTGTATGAGTGTGTGTGTCGGTGTGTGTGCCTGCCTATGTCCGTGTGTACTGGATGAGTGTGTGTGTCGGTGTGTGTGCCTGCCTATGTCCGTGTGTACTGGATGAGTGTGTGTGTCGGTGTGTGTGCCTGCCTATGTCCGTGTGTACTGGATGAGTGTGTGTGTCGGTGTGTGTGCCTGCCTATGTCCGTGTGTACTGGATGAGTGTGTGTGTCGGTGTGCGTGCGTGCCTGCCTATGTCCGTGTGTACTGTATGAGTGTGTCTGTCGGTGTGCGTGCGTGCCTGCCTATGTCCGTGTGTACTGTATGAGTGTGTGTGTCGTGTGCATGCCTGCCTATGTCCGTGTGTACTGTATGAGTGTGTGTGTCGGTGTGTGTGCCTGCCTATGTCCGTGTGTACTGGATGAGTGTGTGTGTCGGTGTGCGTGCGTGCCTGCCTATGTCCGTGTGTACTGTATGAGTGTGTTGCGAATGGGTGTTATTTTTTTCCTCCAACTTTTGAGAGAGATGTGAGGATAGAATCTACTCCATTCTCTACTCCATCCTCTAGACAAGCCTCTCTTACCCCTCTACAGCTGCACCCATCCCATAGACAATCATCCCTGCAGTGGACCCAAACTAGCCCTAAGGAGTGGACTTCCTTCTCCCGTAATGTCGTCTGTTTCCTGACACTCCTCCTCTCTTCATAGACATTCCACCTCCATCCTCCTTGGTAAAGCGCCATCTGCTGCTCTCCCGGCCTTTTGGAGCCTGTGTCCCCCAGACCTAGTGAGGAGCACTTTCCATGTGCCGTCCCCTGCAAAGCCCTCCTCCACGTCAGCCAGTGCACAGGATTCCTGGGCCTTCTCCCCCATGTCGCCAGGATAGAGCTGCCTGGTTTCTCCCCGGCTTCTCTTTGTGCGCTGCCCTCAGAGCTCCAAGTCGATCCGATCCAGTGTCGGCGGCACGTCGAAACGATCGGTGGGAGTCCCTCGTTTCCCTCATGCTGTGTCTACTCCCAGCGTACCACTCCATTGTTCTCTCTCTCTGCAACAGCACTCTGAAATCTATTACAGCTAGTGTTTTTGACTCCCTCTCTCCCATCCTCTTTACTTGTCTTGTCAGATAAGTGGCAGTGTCACCATTCAGGCTGCTCTTCTGTCTCCACAGTCAGAGCCACCCTGCCTCACCCAGCAGAAGAGCCAGACGATTGCCTTACTCCATGAAGTTCTTGTGGTTGAGTACCAACCCACGGGACTCTGTCTGGGAGACCAGGCTCTCAGCTCGAGGTTTGGCCCGTCCGTCCATCCTTCCTTTGGACGGTAGACGGGTAAAACCTCCTCCCCACAGTGTGACCGCAGCCGGTTGCACGGCATATGCCAGCTAGGATGTGGCGAGCAAGTGACTTTGCTCAGCCAGTATGAAGAGTTTCTGAAATAAAGCAAGATGTTAAACTTTTATCTGCCTCGCCTCCATAAGCCACAACCCCTTTCATTGTATCGAAGCTTTTGATTGGCTTACGGCGGGAATTGGACGGAGGCTGCACACGGGACTTTGCCTGGAGATGTATTCCGTTTCCGAAGTGACTTTGTGAATTTAATCAAATGTTTTTTTATTAGGGTCCCAATTAGCTGAAGCCATGACATCATGAAGTCATCAACCGATGTAGGAGTGCAGGCTGTATGCATTTCTTACCAGTCGTGTGTTTCGTTCGTGGTAGTATTAAATGATGGTTTACTTATCCAAAGCCAGGGGCAACACCAAGGGCTCATGAATCCAAGATGAAAAGCGGTGAATTACAAGGGAAGGAGCCAGGAAGGAACAAAGCCATGGAAGCCTGGTAATTAGGCTCCTACAGTAGCCGCTGGAGGTTCACTAGTTCATTGGGCTTTCATTCACTGCGCAACAGTGGTGGCAAAACCAGGATTACCAAACAGGGATTACATCCACCTAGGTTAGAGAATTACACATGGAACAAAAATCCTTAGTCTGCAATCTCTTCTCAACCGTAGTAGAAAGTAATGAACTCAATTGAGAGAGTTGAAGCTTATTTAGGAGATAACTGTGTGTCAGTAGATGCTGATCCTAGAGCGGTGTGTAGTGATAAGTAATACAGATGTAGGTCAGTGGGAGTAATAGGATCTGACTCCAGACCTGCATCTCTGGATGGATCTAATGCATGCAGAACACCGCTCATTCTATGCGTGGTAAAGTGAAATGCACCACAATTATTACGTGAAAGTCGATGAACCCAACTTGTTTCTTTGACGCTCAACTCACTCCCGTATGCACTTTCTCCTCCCTTCTCCGAGCACTGGTCTTGTGCACGTGGCATTCAAATTGAAACTTAAAACTCCTAAATCGGATGTTTACGATGTACTTCATATTTAGAGCTGCAGGAGGGTTTAGGGTGGAGGGAGGGTCTTGAGTACTAGCTAGCACACTGGCTTTTGTTTGGGCTGTTTTTTGTAGCACAGCACAAACACATGCACCCTCCTCTTGACATCTACATTTAGACTAAGAGGGAAGTGTGTGTGTGTAAGTGAACAAACGAGGGCGAGAGGGGCGATGCATTGTTTCGGGGTAGAGGAGGAGAGGAGATTAGGATTCAACTCGTCCGGCCTCCCTCCGTCAGCCCATTCCACCTGACTCATCAAATGAAAAATTCATCAATTAATGCTTTAAGAATAAAGATATATACAGCAAAATCAATGGGGCATTGATCTCCCGAGCCCGTGTACATAAAAACCCTGGCCCGAGTTCCATGGAATGCACATCTCTCTCTATTCACCAGCTCATTACTGAGTGCTACAACAACAGGAAGCTAGAGAGGCAATTACTGCAGGGCTGGAGAGAAAGACGAGCCAGGAAGTGAACTAGTGGGGGTCTTATGGTTAAGAGTACCGATCTGTGTGTTCATTACTGATGGGGGGGGGGATCGATACAGTTACCATTGCAAGATTATATCGATACTTTGACTTCCAAGTATTGATTTTTATTTTGCGAGGTAGCGGTACCTTTCGCCAAAACTCTGGTGGGGTTCATCCTATAGATTGTCCTCCATCTTTTCTTTTTTAAATATTGAGCACGTGTTCAGCACTTTTATTGATCAAAACTCACTTTCTCGGGCTCTCTCTCGTCTCTCTGCAGCAGACAAGTGGTGAGCAAG
The DNA here is from genome assembly GCF_045791955.1 of Oncorhynchus clarkii lewisi. NCBI lineage: Eukaryota > Metazoa > Chordata > Actinopteri > Salmoniformes > Salmonidae > Oncorhynchus > Oncorhynchus clarkii. The sequence continues at coordinate 3,674,990 of NC_092176.1, read as the reverse complement.
ACATTTGGAATGTCAAATCGCCAAACTTATAGAATCGCAAGAGTCCCAAATACGTATCCTGGCGGCACCTAAGTATCGGGATATTACCGTATTGTGAGGTCCCTGGCAATTCCCAGCCCTAGTGTTCGTGGGTGAATGTAGCTGTGTGTGCGTCTGCACGTGTGTGTCCAATGCATGTACAAGTGTGCTGTTATTTCTGTTTGCGTGTGTAGTCATGCATGCATCTGCCCTATGTGTGTGTGCACTAGTGCAGGGTGTTGGTGCCTGTGTGTGTGTGTCTGCTGTATTAGCGGCTGCGGGGTAGGTCGGCGCGGGCTAATGAAGTTGTCAGAGGCGTGTTAGAAGCCAGCTGATGGGAGGCCCAGCCAGGCAGCCAATAGAGAGCCAGGGAGCGCAGCGGGGAGCGGGTGTCTGTGATCAGCCGGGCATGATGGGAGAGACCACCCTGAACAGACAGCGCTTGAGACCCTCCTACACACACACACACACATACACACACACACACACACACACACACACACACACACACACACTCACACACACACACAGAGAGAGAGCCTCACATCAAAGGATAACCTCAGTAAACATTCAAGCAATTAGAGCTTCCCCATCCCCACGCAGCGCCATGAGGACCAAAGGAGAGCAGAGCGAGGGAGAGATAAGGAGGTAAAGAGAGAGAGCAGTGTCATTTCTCCTTTGAAATGCCCTTTGCACTTTTGTCCATCCTCTTTACCCTGCGCCTGTCCCTCTCTTCTTGCCGTGCTGTTTGCGACCCCTCCCGCTACCCCCCCCTCCTTTCTATTTGTCCCGTTCCCCCCCTCACTCGCTGGGTTGCACTCTGTTAGTTAAGATAGCTCATTAAGAAGCTCTTCCAGGGTCTGGCGTGAGCCTCCGGTGTTAGCTTGCTGCTCTCTGCTCTGCTCAGCCCCGGGTTGGGGTGGGTTTGAATGGTGCAGTGAGACTGCACTAACCTATATACTCCGCTCCTTTCTTTCTCTCTCCCTCTTGTCGCCCTCTCCCTCTTTTTGCCTCTCCCTCTCTTTTTCTTCCTTCTCTGTCCTCTTTCTCTTTTTCTCTCCCCCTTTCTCTGTCTCCCCCCCACCCCATCCCATACCCACCCTCCACCACCACATTTTTTTTTTTAAATAAATATAATTAAATGTGTAATGTATGTGCATATATATATAAGAGCTCTAATGAACATACTCATCTCTGGTCTCATTATACGCGTATCCGTGGCGCCTGCCTGCCTGGCAGATTGAAGCACTCTCCTCCCCTCCCCACTTTTTTTTCCTGTTTTGTGTCTTCCTCCTCTTGGTGGTGGATAGGATGGGTTCCCGCCTCCCGTTGATTATGAAAGCAGATGCCATTGGACGTCCCGATGTGCACAGTCCTGTTCCCCATCCGTCCTGTCCCGACCCCAGCTTCTATCCTCTGTCTGGAGGCTGTGTGCAAACATGTCCCACTGACTTATGCTTGAACCTCAACTCTGCAGATAACAAGGAAGATGAGAAGGAGGAGGAGGATGGAGAAAGTTCTGTATGGGTTTGTGTGGAGCTGAACACTGGTTGTGATAAGGGGGTGTGTGTGTGTGTGTGTGGCGTGGCACTACAGGAGAGGCCGGTGCAGGTGGCTATCTGGATGGTAGGAGACCAGAGTTCCAGAGTCTAGTACAGACAATCTCTTTAATCACTCTTCTCTCTTCTCTCTCTCTCTCTCTCTCTCTCTCTCTCTCTCTCTCCCCCCCTTACTCTTTCAAATGCGCACGCACATACACAGACATCCTGAAGGTATTCATAATAGTTTAATTTAGCAGGCAGGCGAAGGGTGATGCTATGCAGTGCTGGGGTCACACATTCACAACTGATTCACATGGTAATGCACAGAGAGGGAGGGAGCGAGAGAGAGTGAGCGGCAGAAGCGTCACATCTGTTCTCCCTGTTTGGATAAGACCTTGTACAGCGATTAAAGGCTGTTTGTTCTGGTATCTGTGTGAGTGGCGTGTGTGAAAGCCCTGGTCTTCTCTGCATGTTGTCAGCCAGATTAAACCTAATGCATGAAAAAGCCTCCATCGGCCAGGGAACAGGGGCAAGAGCATCCCCGCTCTGACGTCTCCATTAGTACGACAGGAACCCAGGCAGCATCGCTACGCAGCGCCAGGCTACGCTGCACACACAGGCACGGCGGGGGACGGTATGCTAGTTATATTCCGATCGTCATTTAGTGCTGATCGTTGTTTCAAAGGAGATGTATTTTATTTGACCGTTGAGTGAACCACAACCTGGTAGTGAACTGAAGCTAGTTGAAGCCCAGCAGAGCGATCCCCTTCCCCTCAGCCTCACCCGTTCTTTGTTGATATTGACTGGAAAACAGAGAGACTTACTGCGTGTGTTTGTGTGTGTATGGGGATGCATGTCTTGCGTGTGTGCACTTGCATAGCTGAAACAGGGGATCCAAGGAGCTCGTCATCTCACAAATAATAAAACATTTCCACATGTAGCAAGTGACCTGTTTGTCCAATCTACATAGTAGTTGGTGAATCAGACAGACAATGTAATTGTCACGCGTCACATTTCTCAGCGGCGCAGGCGGCAGCCCGCCTCGGACTCCTCACCAAATTGGCTATCAAGTTCAAAGAAGTTAGGTGAATTATTTCGGATTCAGATGGAGAGTAAATGAGTTGTTTAGGATGGATAAAAAAGTGGCGCACAAAAACAACTCCAATAATGTTGTGTCTGATCAAGCTCGTGCCAAATTACAGCAGATCAGCGAAGCTACCACCTAGCCCTCGACTGACGAAACACCATGACAGGTGGAAGCTAGTTGGCCTTATGCAGCAGTTAGCGCTAACAGCTACCACCTAGCCCTCGACTGACGAAACACCATGACAGGTGGAAGCTAGTTGGCCTTATGCAGCAGTTAGCGCTAACAGCTACCACCTAGCCCTCGACTGACGAAACACCATGACAGGTGGAAGCTAGTTGGCCTTATGCAGCAGTTAGCGCTAACAGCCTCCCAGCACCGCCGTGGCCCGACAGTGGCCTTGCTCCTTCTTCCTCCCCACAGAGAATAGTGATAGTTCCTCTAGTCAGAGTGCCGGCCCTAGTGATGAGGCAGACAGACCCGAGAGCGTGGACTCTGAGTTCCAGTGTGTCAAATAAATAGGCTATATATAGCTGTACTGTACATAGGCTAGTAGGCTAAACTGCATTGTCTGCATAATGACTGGTTTTACACAGCACAAACAACTTTAGCATTTTAGCAAATTAGCAACTTTTCAACTACTTAATACATTTTAAAAATCTTTTTGCGGCTACCTCGCATGTCAGCTAACTCGAACCCAAATCTTAACCCTTTTAGCTGACCCTTCCCCTAAACATAACCTTTTAACCTAACTCCTAAATTTAACCCTAACCTTAATCCAAAACACTAGCCTAGCTAACGTTAGCAAGCTATCTAACATTAGCCACCTAGCTAGAATTCGTTGCCTATTGTACGTTTATTCAAATTCGTGACATATTATGCATTTTGTGTATTCATAACATTGAATACAAATTGTAATTTGTAATATATCATGCGAAATGGGTGCTGGACCACCACAAATGAATACATACCATACGAATCACACTAAATGGGGTGTCTCAGATGTACGTACAGAGTCATACGAAATGCTATGAGACCAGGTGGATCGAAAGGCAGCCATGTGGATGTCACAATCTAAGATCCATGGACAGTGATCGGTCGTCTATACTTTGTGGCTTTTGAGCTGCTACGCCAGCGTGTGTGTGTGTGTGTGTGTGTGTGTGTGTGTGTGTGTGTGTGTGTGTGTGTGTGTGTGTTTTTTCCTATGTATTGTTATGTTTGGTTGATGGTGGCAGGGGGATTGGTAAAAAGAAAACAACCCCACCTTCCCTCTCTCTCGCTCTCTCTCTCCCTCTTGTTCTGTCGTTCTCTATCATTGATCAAAAGCGTAGCAGTGATAGCCTGAAGGAGGCAGTGATTATCAGCTGTGGTCAGACCGGCCTATCTTAATGTCAGCCTCGAGGACCAGGGGGCAGCAGAGCTAAGGCAGACACACACACACACACACACACATACACCGAGTAGAGATCAGGCTGGCAGCCCAGCAGACGCTAGCTCGAGGCTGCTCCACACCCGTTTGATACCGCAGCCCCTTTGTGGGAGAAGCTCTGTTTTTTTCCTCCCCTCTTCTTCCCCTATTTGGTTCCGAACGCAACTGTCTGCATCTAATCTCCCTGGGTGCTTTTATCATCAATTCCATGCCTGTGATTTTGGGCTGTCTTTCTTTCGGTCATGTTTTTATGAATATATGAAACTAAAGAGAGGAAGCTTGGTTTGATGTGAGGAAGAGGCCGCGGCTGTATTAGTTTCGGCAGATAGGTGGCAGCCTTCTATCTTTTTCCCTCTCTCTCTCACTCTATCCCTCTTGCTCTCTCTTCTTTCTCTGCTTGTTCACACAGAATCACAGGGCTGCAAATTAACCTGTCACTTCATCATTTGACAAGATCTTCATTTTTATTCATTAGGACTTTGGCCGGGCCCTGGCTACGTCAGGGCACTTTTCCTTTCGGCTTTCTTCTCCATCCCTCCCTGCGTCCCCTCTTTCGTTTTCCCACTCCCTCTCTCCCTGTCTGTTCTCCCTGGTCTGCTGTGAACGGTAGAGCTTTGTAGGAGGTGCACTAGCCCTTGTTTGCGTAGCATAGCGCTAACTACAAGTGCTGATAGTATAGTGTGTGTGGGCAGGGGAGAACAGAACAGAGGGTGTGTGTGTGTGTGTTTGTATATGTATGTATGTATGTATAGGAGCCAGAGAGCTCCATAAGCTAGCCGCCACAGCATGGAGCGATACAGTAACCAGATGAATGCACAGCCATCAGGGGGAGCTTTGCAGGGTGTTTGCCCAGATCAAGTCCAGACTCTGGGGGTTAGAGAGATATCACACATATGGAGCCTATGGAAATGGAAGGCTTTGTCACTGAAGAGCGCCCCCCCCCCCCCCCCCAACCGAGACCACATACTGTATATTGGAGGAGATGAGTGGTATGCTCAACTCTCTGTCCCCCCCCCCCCTCTCTCTCCCTCTCTCCCGTTTTCTTTCCTCCCTCCATTTATACGACCGAATGGAAGCCTACGTTTCAGGGTATAATTTTTCTTCCTTGTGTGGCAGGACATGATTATTTCTCTTATTATTTTTGCTGTGTCATTTTTGAAAGGTTTTCAGTATTCACTAAGAAAAAGTAAATGGGTGCGAAGTATTTTTATTTTTACTTCATGGCTTCACTATGTTTCTTTAACTGGGTGTTGAGCCTTAACACAATTAGTGTGTTGGTAGTTTTTCTGAAAAAACAATTGATAGCCTTAGATTGACAACTCCTCACAATATGGAAACGCACTGAGTGGCTCGACAATAACACAACTAAGGCCTTTCCAGGACGAAGACCATGCATAATGTGTAGTGTGTACAACCCTGTCTGAGAGGTTTGGGAGCTGAAAGTAAACAGAAAAGGGGGGGGGCATTTCCTTTCTCACCCTTTCATTCTGTCCCTCGTCACTGCAGTGTTTGATGCTCCCAAAGGGTAGTGCCAGTTGTTATATCTCCTATCTCTCTCATCCCTTTCTCTACGTGGAAGGAAAATGGTGTGTGGAATATTGAAGTCTCAATGTGCGGCTGAGGCTAATAGTACCCCACAATTCATCCTACCATTACTGGACACCTGGTGACCAGCTAGCTTATTTTCTCCCTCTCTCCTTCTCTCTGTCAAAAGGGCTGTTTTTCAGGCCTGATGTTAGCAAACCCACCACAGACTGGCATTGTAAGCAGATTATGAGTAATTGTATGTGTGTATGCCTTCTGAGGGGGGAGGGGAGTGTCTGAATGAGAGATTCCTGCTGGCTGTTTTGTGCAGCCTCAGAAAGGCAGGCAGGCACGGAGCCCCCCCCCCCCCCCTCCCCATCCGGGGCTGTGGTCCTGCATGGGGGCCCGCTGAGAGGGGGTTTGATCTTGGCAGTGGCAGTTATGTTCCTGATCAAAATTGGCACCCCCCCTCAGGAGCACCTGCAAACCGGGCGGACTTTACATTCAAATGGCCGCCTACTGCACTGCAGAGGACCACTGCTTTAGTTTAGCAAGCCAAGGTGGAGAGAGAGGGGCTGGGTAGAATAATCAACACAAACAGTTCACTGGGGTTAATACAAAATGGAAGGGGGTGTGCACGTGTGTGTGTCCCTGTGTGTGTTTATGCGTGTGTGTGTGCAGCATGTACCTGCACTCCTAAAAGACAAACTCATGCCTTTTATGCGCGCTTCAACCAAAAAAAACACAAAGCCCTGCATGACGGACCACTCTTGTCCAGGACTGATCTCTCTCTCTCCGAGGCTGATGTAAAGTTTTTAAACGGGTCAACCGTATGGCCGTAGAGCCAGACGGTATTCCAGGTTGTGTCCTCAGGGCAGTCTGTAATCCCCACGTTTCAAGCTGACTGTCATTCCTGTTCCCAAAAACTAAGGCATCCTGCCACAAGTGCTTTGAAAGGCTGGTCATGGGAAAACATCAACTCCATCATCCCAGACACCCTGACCCACTCGAATTTGCATGCCGCCCCAGCAAGATCCACAGACGACACAATCGCAATTGCACTCCACACTGCCCTCTCCCACCTAGAAAAGAGGATTACCTATGTGAGGATGCTGTTCATCGACTACAGCTCAGCGTTCAACACCATAGTGTCCTCGAAGCTCCCTCTGCAACTGGACACTGGACTTCCTGATTGCTGACCCCAGGTGTTAAGAGCAGGCAACAACACCTCCGTCGCGCTGACCCCCAACACGGGGGCCCCTCAGTGGGATTCTGTACTCCCTGATCAACCACGACTCCCAACACCATCATCAAGTTTGCTGACGACACGACGGTGGTAGACCTGATCACCATCGGCGGTGAGACAGCCGACAGGGAGGAGGTCAGAGACCTGGCAGTGTGGTGCCAAGGCAATAAACTCCCTCAATGTCAGCAAGACCAAGGAGCTTATCTTGGACTACAGGAAACAGGGGACGGTGCACATCCACATCGACGGGGCCGTCGTTGTGTATCTATTTATCCTGCTACTGGTCACTATTACTCCTGTTTGCATGTACAGTGCCATTCAAAAGTTTGGACACCTACTCATTCAAGGGTTTTTCTTTATTTTGACTATTTTCTACATTGTAGAATAATATTGACGACATCAAAATTATGAAATGACACATATGGAATCATGTAGGAGCCATATAAGTGTTGGAGTTCCCGCTTTTCCTTCACTCTGCTGTCCAAATCATCCCAAACCTTCTCAATTGTGTTGAGGACGGGTGATTATGGAGGCCAGGTCATCTGATGCAATTGCACTCCATCACTCTCCTTTTTGGTCAAATAGCCCACACACAGCCTGGTGGTGTGTTGGTTCATTGTCCTGTTGAAAAGCAAATGATAGTCCCACTAACCAGATGCTGTCGTAGCCATGATGGTGACAAAACGGATTGCACTGTGATAGACTGTATCCAATTTGTTGAGTAGGGTATTGGAGGCTATTTTGTAAATGACATCGCCAAAGTCGAGGATTGGTAGGATGGTCAGTTTTACAAGGGTATGTTTGGCAGCATGAGTGAAGGATGCTTTGTTGCGAAATAGGAAGCCAATTCTAGATTTAACTTTGGATTGGAGATGTTTGATATGGGTCTGGAAGGAGAGTTTACAGTCTAACCAGACACCTAGGTATTTGTAGTTGTCCACGTATTCTAAGTCAGCCGTCCAGAGTAGTGATGTTGGACAGGCGGGTAGGTGCAGGTAGCGATCGGTTGAAGATGGCGGTCCTCATGAGAGCTAGTTGATGGTTTTTGCGCCTTCAAAGTAACGCATTGACTGACCTTCATGTCTTAAAGTAATGATGGACTGTCATATAACTTTGCTTATTTGAGCTGTTCTTGCCATATGTACTTGGTCTTATACCAAGTAAGAAATTTCACATATTAACTTTAACAAGACACACCTGATAATTGAAATCCGTTCCATGTGACTACCTCTTGAAGCTGGTTGAGAGAATGCCAAGAGTGTGAAAAGCTGTCATCAAGGCACAGTGTGGCTACTTTGAAGAATCTCAAATATAAAATATATTTTGATTTGTTTAACACTTTTTTGGTTACTACATGATTCCATATGTGTTTTTTCATAGTTTTGATGTCTTCACTATTATTCTACAATGTAGAAAATAGTAAAAAAATAAAGAAATACTTATTTTCCACCATAATTTGAAAATAAATTCATAAAAAATCCTACAATGTGATTTTTTTTCTAATTTTGTCTGTCATAGTTGATGTGAACCTATGATGAAAATTACAGGCCTCATCTTTTTAAGTGGGAGAACTTGCACAATTGGTGGCTGACTAAATACTTTTTTGCCCCACTGTACCTTAACAGAAAATGTAAAAGTGAAAGTCTCCCAGTAAAATACTTCTTGAGTAAAAATCTAAAAGTATTTGCTGTTAATTAAATATACTTCATAATCAAAAGTAAATGTTGCTAAAATGTGCGCGAAATCACGTTTTCTGGAGTGATGAATCACGCTTCGCTATCTGGCAGTCCGACGGGTGTATCTCGGTTTGGCGGATGCCAGGAGAACGCTTCCTGCCCCAATGCATCGTGCCAACTGTAAAGTTTGGTGGAGGAGGAATAACGGTCTGGGGCTGTTTTTCATGGTTCGGGCTAGGCCCCCTAGTTCCAGTGAAGTTAAATCTTAACGCTACAGCATACAATGATATTCTAGACGATTCTATGTTTCCAACTTTGTGACAACAGTTTGGGGAAGGCCCTTTCCTGTTTCAGTCTGACAATGCCTCTGTGCACAACGAGGTCCATACAGAAATGTGTCGAGATCAGTGTGTAGAACTTGACTGGCCTGCACAGAGCCCTGACCTCAACCCCATCAAACACCTTTGGGATCAATTGGAACACCGACTGCAAGCCAGGCCTAATCGCCCAACATCAGTGCCCGACCTCACTAATGCTGTTGTGGCTGAATGGATGCAATGAGATGTTTGACATGCAGGTAATGTAGTGTATATCCTAGCCTATAGCCTATCACTTCTACCCTATTGCACACCCACAAACTCACACTTAACAGTGCTTTCGGAAAGTATTCAGGTCTCTTCCCGTCTTCCTAATTTTGTTACGTTACAGCCTTATTCTAAAATGGATCAAATAAATAACAGATCTCAGCAATCTACACACAGTTCCCCACAATGACAAAGTAAAACGTTTTTTTTTAATTTTTTTGCAAATTTATACAAATTTAAAACAGAAATACCTTATTTACATAAATATTCAGGCCCTTTGCTATCAGACTCAAAATTGAGCTCAGGTGCATCCTGTTTCCATTGATCATCCTTGACATGTTTCTACAACTTGATTGGAGTCCACCTGTGTTAAATTCAATTGATTGGACATTATTTGGAAAAGTACACACCTGTTTATGTAAGTGCACACAGTTGACAGTGCATGTCAGAGCATAAACCAAGCCACAAGGTCGAAGGAATTGTCCGTAGATCTCTGAGACAGGATTGTGTCGAGGGAGAGACCTGGGGAAGGGTAGCAAAATGTTTCTGCAACACTGAAGGTCCCCAAGAACACAGTTGCCTCCATCATTCTTAAATGGAAGAAATTTGGAACCACCAAGACTTTTCCTAGAGCTGGCCACCCGGCCAAACTGCGCAATCGTGGGAGAAGAGCCTTGGTCAGGGAGGTGACCAAGAAGCCGATGTTCACTCTGACAGAGCTCCAGAGTTGCTCTGTGTAGATGGGAGAACCTTCCAGAAGGACAACCATCTCTGTGGGACTCCACCAATCAGGCCTTTATGGTAGAGTGGCCAGACGGAATACAGCCCGCTTGGAGTTTACCCAAAGGCACCTTAAAGGACTCTCAGACCATGAGAAACAAGATTCTCTGAGACTAGTCAGGCTTGAGGGAAAGATTAACTGAGCAAAGTACAGAGAGATCCTTGATGAAAACCTGCTCCAGCGCGCTCAGGAACTCAGACTGGGGCAAAGGTTCACCTTCCAACAGGACAACAACCCTAAGCACACAGCCAAAACAACACAGGACTGGCTTCTGGACAAGTCTCTGAATATCCTTGAGTGGCCCAACCAGAGCCTGGACTTGAACCTAATCGAACATCTCTGGAGAGACCTGAAAATAGCGGTGCAGCGACGCTCCCCATCCAACTTGACAGAGCTTGAGAGGATCTGCAGAGAACAATTAGAGAAACTCCCCAAAAACAGTTGCCAAGCTTGTTGCATCATACACAAGAAGACTCGAGGCTGTAATCACTGCCAAAGGTGCTTCAACAAAGTACTGAGTAAAGGGTCTGAATACTTTATAATATGATAATGATATTTCAGTTCGTTTAAGAGGTTTTTCCCGGCAGGGATGTTCTTGTCCCATCGCGCTCTAGCGACTCCTGTGGCTGGCCAGAAGCAATGAACACTGACACGGTTGCCTGCTGTTTCTTCCGACACATTGGTGCGGCTGGCTTCTGGGTTAAGTGGGCATTGTGTCAAGAAGCAGTGCAGCTTGGCTGGGTTGTTTTTCGGAGGACGCACGGCTCTTGACCTTCGCCTCTCTCCGAGTCCGCAGCGATGAGACAAGACTGTAACTACCAATTGGATATCTCGAAATTTTGAAGAAAAATGGGTGAAATTGATTAGTAAACCTTTTTAATTCCATTTTAGAATGAGGCTGTAACATCAAAATGTGGAAAAATTCACGGGGTCTGAATACTTTCCGAATACACTGTACATGGACCCTCCCACCACTTATGATGCTGCCATCCTCAAAAGGTTGTCCAGCTGACTGGCTGCATCACCTCTTGGTATGGCAACTGGTTGGCATCCGACCGCAAGGCACTACACCGAGCTCCTTGATATCCAGGACCTTTATACCAGGCGGTGTCAGAGTAAGGCCCTAAAAATTGTTAGACTGCAGCCACCCTATGTCATAGACTGTTCTCTCTGCTGCTGCACTACAAGCGGTACTGATGCATCAAGTCTGGAACCAACAGGTCCCTGAACAGCTTCTACCCCCGAGCCATTAGAATGCTAAATACTTAACCAAGTAGCTCCCCGGACTGTCTGCTTTGACCCTCTTTGCACAAACTCTTTTGATTCATCAGTATCCTGTTGCTTAGTCACTTTATTCCTTGTGATATGTACCTATCTACCTCGATTTCCTTGTACCCCTGCACATTGACTTGGTACTGGTACCCCGTGTATATAGTCAAGTTATTGTGACTCATCGTCTATTTAGTCCTTGTTATTTAAACATAATAATAATAATTATATCTGCGTTGTTGGGAAGGGTAAGTAAGCATTTCACTGTTGGTCTTACAACTGTTGTTTATAAAGCTTGTGACAAATTACGTTTGATTTGAATATTCATCTGACTCTAAACTTGAATATTCACAGAAATAGTTGTCGATTTATAGCTTTGTCGTAGATTATAGCCTATGTAAATAATCTGCTACTTTTCCCTATTCCTCTTACCATGGCTGGATCAGAGTCCGCACAACACAGGGGAGGCAGGGCTGGCTTTTCCCAGAGCTGATGCTGTGAATGTGTGGGCAGGCTGAGGAGGTAGAGGTGGGGTCTGTGGAGCTGCTATCCTGGAGATTAGCGTGATCCACCATCTCTCTCCACATGATGGGCTTTTCAGTGTCCCACTACCCTGACCGTGACTCTCTGAACTCTGAAAGCTTCTCTCTCTCTCTGTGTGTGGTGTGTGTGTGGTGTGTGTGTGTGTGTGTCCTGCACTCTCTTTGACGGGTAATGGCAGCATAAACTTTTCACCCCTCTCTGTGGTTGGAGATGGCTAATGCAGTGTTCCACTCTGAGCGCATGCGTAATACCACCTGTGCGTGTGCGTGCGATAGACTGTAAGAGAGGTAAGAGGAATACACTGGGCTTTACCTCAAACTCAGCCAGGCATACTAATTTAACTAGTCAATTCAATGTCTTAGTTCCACTGATTTGTTACTAAGCCCAAAAACACGATTATTATCAGCTACACATTTTCATACTTATTTCATATGTTTAGTGAATATGTTTGATGTTTATAAATATTATGATATACAGTTGGGTCTGAAATTATTGATATCCTTGATGAAGATGAGCAATAATTACTCTATAAAACAGGGGTTGTCAAACTCATTTCGACCTGTGGGCCGCATTCGGTCTTCAACGAGGTCTGGCGAGCCGGACAGAATATGTGTTATGTTTTCACGCTGTCAAAATTAGCAAACAATGGTCCTCCATCCATCATTTTTAGAATTTTTGATGCTCCCTGACTGTCTAGCTTTCATTTGGGTGATTATTAGCAAGCTGGACACAGTCAATACACTGTATGAATGTATGTCCATTATCATTACTACACTGTTTCCATTTGGTTTTAGTCATTTGAAAGTATATTGAGTTAGGGAGCATCAAAACAAAATGCTAATATATATATATAAATAATTGTTTTTGTATTTTGGCCCATATTCCTAGCACGCAATGACGACATCAAACTCTACAAACTTGTTGGATGCATTTGCAGTTTGTTCTGCTTGTGTTTCAGATTATTTTGTGCCCAATAGAAATGAATGGTAAATAATGTATTGTGTCCTTACGGAGTAACTTTTATTTTATATAAGAATATAATGTTTCTAAACACTTCTACAGTCATGTGGATGCTACCACGATTACGGATAATCCTGAATTAATCGTGAATAATGATGAGTGAGAAAGTTACAGGGTCAAAGATCATACTCCCAGGACATGCTAACCTCCCTTGTTATTGTTAATGGTGAGAGGTAAGCATGTCTTGGGGGCATGATCTTTGACCCGATGTAACTGTATAGCTCAGTATTTGAATGATTTATTTCATACAGTCATTGTTGCTCATCTTTGTCAAGGGTGTCAATCATTTCAAACCCATATATATACAGTACCAGTCAAATGTTTTAGAACACCTACTCATTGATATATTATATATTTGAGATTCTTCAAAGTAGCCTTGATGACATCTTTGCGCGCTCTTGGCATTCTCTCAACCAGCTTCATAAGGTAGTCACCTGGAATGCATTTCACCTGGAATGCGTTGTTAAAAGTTAATTTGTGGAATTGCTTTCCTTAATACGTTTGAGCCAATCAGTTGCGTTGTGACAAGGTAGGTGGAATACAGAAGATAGCCCTATTTGGTATAAGACCAAATCCATATTATGGCATGAACAGCTCAAATAAGCAAAGATATATGACAGTCCATCATTGCTTTAAGACATGAAGGCCAGTCAATGCGTTACTTTACATTAGACCGGTGGAAATCTGTCCTTTGGTCGGATGAGTCCAAATTTGAGATTTTTGAATCCAATCGCCGTGTCTTTGTGAGACGCAAAGTAGGTGAACGGATGATCTCCGCATGTGTGGTTCCCACCATGAAGCATGGAGGTGTGATGGTGTGGGGGTGCTTTGCTGGTGACACTGTCTGATTTAATTAGAATTCAAGGAACACTTAACCAGCATGGCTACCACAGCATTCTGCAGCGATACGCCATCCCATCTGGTTTGCACTCGATGGGACTATCATTTGTTTTTCAACAGGACAATGATCCAACATACCTCAATGCTGTGTAAGGGGTAGTTGATCAAGAAGGAGAGTGATAGAGTGAAGGAAAAGCAGCCAACAAGTGCTCAGCATATGTGGGAAGTCCTTGGAAACTGTTGGAAAAGCATTCCAGTTAAAGCTGGTTGAGAGAATGTCAAGAGTGTGCAAAGCTGTCATCAAGGCAAAGGGTTACTAGTTTGAAGAATATAAAATATATTTAGTTTTGTTTTATACTTTTTTACCCTCTGGAGCAAGTTTTCATCAAGGATCTCTCTGTACTTTGCTCTGTTCATCTTTCCCTTGATCCTGACTAGTCTTCCAGTCCCTGCCACTGAAAAACATCCCCACCGCGCTTCACCGTAGGGATGGTGCAAGGTTTCCTCCAGATGTGACGCTTGGCATTCAAGCCAAAGGTTTCAATCTTGGTTTCATCAGACCAGAGAATCTTGTTTCTCATGGTCTGTGAGTCCTTTTGGTGCCTTTTGGCAAACTCCAAGCGGGCTGTCATGTGCCTTTTACTAAAGAGTGACTTCCGTATGGCCACTCTACCATAAAGGCCTGATTGGTGGAGTGCTGCAGAGATGATTGTCCTTCTGGAAGGTTGTCCCATCTCCACAGACAAACTCCCAAACTAAGGCCGTTCTGCCCCAATTGCTCAGTTTGGCAAGGCTGCCAACTCTAGTAAGAGTCTTGGTGGTTCCAATCTTCTTCCATTTAATAATGATGGAGGCCACTGTGTTCTTGGGGACTTTCAATGCTGCAGAAATGTTTTGGTACCCTTCCCCAGATCTCTGCCTCGGCACAATCCTGTCTCGGAGCTCTACGGACAATTCCTTCGACCTCATGGCTTAGTGTTTTGCTCTGACATGCACTGTCAACTGTGGGATCTTATAGAGACAGGGGTGTGCCTTTCCAAATCATATCCAATCAACTTAATTTACCACAGGTGGACTCCAATCAAGTTGTGGAAACATCTCAAGGATGATCAATGGAAACAGAATTCACCTGAGCTCAATGTCGAGTCTCAGCAAACGTTCTCAATACTTACGTCAATATGTTTTTTCTGTTTTTATTTTGAATATATATGCAAACATTTCTAAAAACCTGTTTTCGCTTTGTCATTATGGGGTATTGTTTGTGGATTGATGAGATTTTTTAAAACTTGAATCCATTTTAGAATAAGGCTTTAATGTAACAAAATGTGGAAATAGGGAAGGGGTCTGAATACTTTCCGTGTATATACAGTATGTGTGTATGTGTGTATATACAGTTGAAGTCAACTTGTTTTTCAACCACTCCTGAAATTTCTAGTTTTGGCAAGGCGGCTAGGACATCTACTTTGTGCATGACACAAGTCATTTTTCCAACAATTGTTTACAGACAGATTATTTCATTTATAATTCACTGTATCACAATCCCAGTGGGTCAGAAGTTTACATAGCCTAAGTTGACTGTGCCTTTAAACATCTTGTAAAATTCCAGAAACTGGGGGACAAAGATTGTACTTTTTGGAGAAATGTCATCTCGTCTGATGAAACAGAAAATATAACTGTTTGGCCATTATGACCATCGTTATGTTTGGAGGGAAAAGGGGGAGGCTTGCAAACCGAAGAACACCATCCCAACCGTGAAGCACGGGGGTGGCAGCATCATGTTGTGGGGGTGCTTTGCTGCAGGACTGGTGCACTTCACAAAATAGATGGCAACATGAGGAAGTAAAAGTATGTGGTTATATTGAAGCAACATCTCAAGACATCAGTCAGGAAGTTAAAGCTTGGTCGCAAATGGGTCTTCCAAATGGACAATGACCCCAAGCATAATTCCAAAGTTGTGGCAAAATGGCTTAAGGACAACACAGTCAAGGTACTGGAGTGGGCATCACAAAGTCCTGACCTCAACCCTATAGAACATTAGTGGGCAGAACTCAAAAAGCGTGTGTGAGCAAGGAGGCCTACAATCCTGAGTCAGTTACAACAGCTCTGTCAGGAGGAATGGGCCAAAATTCACCCAACTTATTGTGGGAAGCTTGTGGAAGGCTACCTGAAACGTTTGACTCAAGTTAAACTATTTTAATGGCAATGCTACCAAATACTAATTGAGTATATTTAAACTTCTGATCCACTGGGAATGTGATGAAAGAAATAAAAGCTGAAATAAATAATTCTCTCTACTATTATTCTGACATTTCACATTCTTAAAATAAAGTGGTGATCCTAACTGACCTAAGACAGGGAATTTTTAGTAGGATTAAATGTCAGGAATTGTGAAAAACTTAGTTTAAATGTATTTGGCTAAGGTGTATGTAAACTTCCGACTTCAACTGTGTATGTATATATTTACACGTATGTATGTGTGTGTGTGTGTGTATATATAGATATATATATGTGTGTATATAGATGGATAGATATCTATATTTTTATCGTGAGGGAGGGAGTTGTTCAATATGTCCCCTTTTAATGACTGAGTACTGTGTACTTATTTATTTATCATCAAGCTCATGTTAAATGTTTTTTTTTATATATGTGAAGTTGTGTTAATATGCGACAGTCTGTGTGTGTATGCACTGTGTGCAGACTATGCCTAATAGAGGTGGCGTGTGAATGCAGCCTTTCATTTAGAGCTCCTTTAATGGGCTGTGTGGAGTCTTTAGCAGTGGCTCGTCTCAAGCCCTTCCTTGTGGATAATTGCACTTTGAGTCCTTAGCCTCCCCTTTCGCCTGAAAACCAAGCTCATTGCAGCCAAAAGAACCCCCCACAAAAAAAATCCCAAGTTGTCCTTGTGTAGAAAAGTAGATTCTGCACTTCAACACCTTTTCACATTAATATTTGTGATGGGTCCATTCTGCGGCCAGAGTTTCTGTTCTCCCCCCTTTGTTCCTGCGTTTGATGTAATGGAGGCAAGGACAAAAAGGAGAGCAGGGAGAGTGTGTGAAAATGGTAGTTAAGTGGGCTTAAGGGGTGCTTCAGTACTTTCTGAAAGGCTGGGCCTCTGAATGGCCTCTCAGAGTGCTGAGCTGCAGTGTGGTAAACAAGACAGGTTCAGCACAAAGGTGTGCCTCAAATGACCCCCCCCCCATCCCAACCCTGTGACATCTGGCCAATCCCAGGAAGATCTGGATGCTTCTCTCATCTCTCCTCCTCCACTCCCCCACACGTTTTGTCCCCCATATCTTTTCTTTTTCTTTTTTTGTAGCTGGAAGGAGGGTTTGTTTTTGTAGTCCCGTGTGTGTGGGGTTACCCCCAGCTAGCCTCATCCCCAGTTCCTGGGTGGCTCAACTCTTTTGTTTGCTTAATTGCGATGAGTATAATGTACTAGTCTCTCGGAGGTCCGCGCAAGACAATTAGACAACCCAGCAAATTTAATGAGACACCGCCAGTCGCCCACAATCCCCCAGCTTTTGGAGCCACCCTGGTCCATTGGCACTGGCAGAGGGGGAATATAGTGGTGTGTGTGGGTGTTATGTATATATGTGTCTTATAGAGTGTGGGTTGCCTGAATAAATAAAAGAAAAGGTATCTTGTTTTCATTTTAACATACTTTTTTTGGGGGGTGACTCCCGTGGCTGGTCCACTCGGGGTTTGCTTCCAATCCAGTGGAGGATTCGTGCTTCCCCAGTAGGCAGGCATTCCTGGGAATGGGCCGTTAATGAGCAGCGATTATCCCTTGCACCCAGGGATTGGACGGAGCACTTCACGTTGTCATTCCCGTAAGCAAGAGGGATCGCCGCAGGGCCTCAGTGACTGATGGACCCTGGGGTGGGACGACACAGGCCCCTCTCTCTCCTGCCCTGCACCAGATACAGATAAAGACAGCCGGACCCAAATGGGAAATATTAATAAGCCATTTATTATATCCCTTCTCTCTTTGCCGTATGGAGATGAATTAATAACCGCACTTCGCCGTAGTCAAGTGATCCTAATTCGCAAGCGCACATCTACACTTGTATGAAGTTGTGAAGGGCAGCGTTTTTTTTCTCCCCCCGCCCGCGCTCCTTTTCTCCTCACTAATCACGCTGTTACAACAAAAGACGGGCTCCATTATTACGTCTGCAGCCCAGAAGAAAGGAAATGGGAAAGGGACAGGGGTTGCCGTCGCCTGACACCCCACGATTAATCTTCCGGTAAGCGTTGTCAGCCAGAAACAGACACAAATGGATCACTCGCATTAACCGGGGGAGTGTAGGTAAGGGCTTTAACAAGCGTTTACCAGAGTTCATTTTCTCTCTAATGAAGAGGGGAATAAGCGACTTAAAGGTCTGTCCTCTCGGCTGAGGAGGAGAAGAAGGATGAGAAGGAGCAGGATGAAAAAAAAAAAGGATGATCTGCTCACTGCAGGCGCGTGTGTGTTTGAGGGAGGTTGTGTGTGTTCTGGTGGTCAGGCGTCGCCTGAGAGAGAGAGAGAGCAGAGAGCCCTGAGCCGACTGTGCTGTGGCCCCTGAGTCCTTGGTCTACATCACTCTCGTCCTCCACTTAAATGAGAGTAGCAGCCAACCAGACGAGCCCTCTGCTGCCACTTTACTAGCCCGCCTGGCCCTACCCATTTGACCCCTCCACACCTGACTCGTGGTCCACCCAGCTGTCTGTCTGTGTTTGTTGATCAGTAGCGGCAGGACTCGTCAGCTTCTCATCTCTGACCAGGACAGCGCTGGGTAATGGTACCACGCCTATACACTGACCTGCCCATCCATGTCTGTGGATGTCGGGAGATGACGTGGTAACCGTGAGCGCTGTTACCTTCAAGTAGCTTTTTGTTTTGCTAGGGCACTGTGGACGGGAATGGCGGAAGGGGATAAGCATCTGCCTCTGACTCCAAAGGTTGCAAGTTGTTTTTGAGATTTTGGTCTTAAGCGTATCCCAAACCTTAACCCTAAACTCAACCATACAGAGTTAATGCCTAACTTTAAGATTGTGGAGTTAATCCCTGAATTTAACCCTAATCTTAATAATGTAACCTTAAATACTTCAACATTTGACGTTTTCAGCTACTTCGAAATTTGACATTTGCAAAACATGGATGAACGTCTAATTCTGACGTGAGATTGTGAGAGCTAGTTGGACCTGCCTCTACACTGTCATCGGCATGGCAAAGACAATACAAGCACACTTTAGACTGTCCACTACCCTTATAGGAGAGTCCCATGGGTTTTGAGTGAGTATGATATTGTTGAGGCCAAGCTTCCTGGGAGGAGGACAAGAGGGGGGTGTCTGCCCTTATGGGAATGAGCTTGGCGACACTCACAATCTCGCACACATTGTTTGTGAACTATTTGCACACACCTACAGAGCAGTAGGAGTTTCGCAGATCCACACACGGTTGTCTCGCGCCCCGACACCCCAACCCAGGGGAGAGTGAGAGGGAGACGAGGGAGGACAAAAATCTCAACGGGGAGATTTATTTATGCAGGATGTATTATACATGTCTCTCTCTTTTCCAAGCTGTCTGGCCTGTTGTCATCTGACCAGGTCTGGCCAGTCAGACAGACAGACGGGCGTACGGGCGGGGCCAGGGTATGTGATATAAGGGGTAAGTTTCCAGGACATCTCAGCAGCCCAGTCCCAGAGGTAGCCTAGCGAACACACAGAGAGACAGGCCCGTTGAATAGCTAATGCCGCCCCTGTCTGTCCCCCCCCCCCTCCCCCTCTCGTCTTGACACATGCTGGATAGAATAGTGATGGTTTGGAAAGGCCAGCTACATAATAAGAGGGATGCTGGACAAGTATCAAGTATTTAATTACATTGTGAAGTAGTTGTTTGTTTCTTCAGGTCAGTCAAGGACCTAGTGTTGCTGTATTTTGAAGTGTTCTGCTGCTGGTTAGTTAGAGATACAGTTAATGTTAGGGTTACAGAACATGCTACCTTATTGGATGGGTACTATAGCGATACAACTGTATCTGAATACTTGAAACAACGTGTGTAGACCTTTTGTATTATGGATGTAATGATTTATTGTTAGTTATCGGTATTTCCTTGTTTTCTATTATTTGGGGTTAAAGTCCAGGAGAATTTCTAGGATCACTTGTCTTTCCTCTGGTGTGTGTGGAACACTCTTGATAAGGGAGTAAGCCTGTCCGTTCAACAGTTGATAAGAGTTAGAAGGATGTGCGGGACATTGTTTTCCTCTGAGTCAAAGCACCGTTAAATAATGGCTCTCGTCTCCAGTGCTGCGTGGACATCATTACAGCGATAGCAGCGCTCACCGACCCCCGAGTTTGACGACAACGAGAGAGAGGCTTGTCTCTTTATCACGCCGTCTTCTGCAGACTCCTGCAGGAGACAAGGAGACGAAGAGACGAAGATGCTGTTTCACCCCCCCCCCCCCCATGCCTAAACATTTTTAATTATATCTTCTCCCAAGTAGTGCGCCTCAGTAACCAAGGAGCTGACATTGATGCATGTGCTGATAAATCCGCAAACACTGGGAACGAGATTAACAGCGATTTTGAGGAAAGGTTGACAGCTAATTTTGCGCAGTGGTCGCGTCTCATTTAGGAGTGATGTTTTTTGATAGAGCGCCACGCCAGAGATTTCGGCGTCTCACGCCGGGGAGGGATGCGCGACTCTAATGCGAGGAGTTCCGCGGCATTAGCGTTTTTGAGATTGTTTTTCTTCTTTTCTTCCTTCTCTCTCTCTCGCCCTTACCAAGCATTTCCCCCCCCCCACCCACCTTTGATTGTGCAAGCTTAAGTTAGGATAAAATATTCACCGCCGTGTGGGTTAAACTTGCTTCATTTGACACGACTTGAATATGGGGAGTACCTGTGGTCACATGTAGGCGGCCAAAGAGGGAAAAGGCAGCGTTTTGAAATAATTCCCTTAATCACAAGCAATGACAGGAGTAGCAACCTTTCTGTTTCTCTCTATGGTACTTATGTGTGTTTTGAATATATTTGCAGGACATGGGCTGTTTATGGTAAATGAGCGTTTCATTGTCCTTCTATTGCATCTATCTGTCTATCTGTTGTCGATGCGTGTCCATCTGTCTGCTCCATCTAATCGTGACTTTGATGAGAGAGAGAGAGAGAGAGAGAGAGAGACGATCTTTGTGCTTGATCATTTCTCTCAATAGATAGACACAGGCAGATAACAGTCATATCTGCCACATCTGTATCCCCGTGTTTTCAAATGGAGACGGGCCTCGCAAACCACTGCCCCCTCCTCCTCCGCCCTCTTGCCAACAAATGTTGTGTCTGTACGGAAGAAACATCTTGTAGTTTTTCTCTTGTTCTTTTCTTTTATGCCCGTCCTCTTTTTTTTTTTTATCGCATTCTTTTTTCCTCCACCCTTTCGCGCCTCCCCTCCCAGTGTCGGCTCCCCTATCTTCATTTGCAGGCAGCTGACAGCTTCTTTCATTTTTCTTTGTCCCAATTTTTTTTTCTCCCTCTTATTTTTCCTTCTCTTTTTTTTTCTCCATCCGTCCCTCTCCATCTGCTTTCGCTTTTGTTTGCTCGGGCCCTCTCTCATCCCAACTTGATAATGAGGAATGTGGTGTGACCCTGACCTCCATCGGCATGGATACGACCCCTGACCCTGCCATGTGACCCCCAGTCCCCATTTTGACAGCTTGATTAATTACCTAGTGTTATGATTTATGAGAAAGCAGTATGTAAAAATAATAGACAACAGGTGGTCTTCAAATGTTATTATATTTTTTTAAGAGGGTATCGCTGGTTGTGGTGGTGTGATGGGACGGGGCATTTATTTTAGGACTGCCTTGAACGGTTAATTGCTTAAAACCTATTTTCGGGAATGTCCGAGGTTAATAGGAAACTGTGAGCTTGGTTTATCTTGTTGTTTCAAGGAAGACTCTTCCGTACGTGTGTAGGCCTATGTGTATGCCCCTTTGTAGAGGATAAAGGGGATTCCATCATGTTTGCGTAGCTCCATGTGTGTCCTCTCAAGCATGTACTAAGCCATGTGTTAAGACACTATGGAAAATGCTCTGTATTACACACACACACACACACACGCACGCAGTCCTTCAACATTTTTTTTCTTTCTGAGGTCACATCCTGAGAAAATTGCCAGAGTAAATGGCAGGGCAGAGCTGCAGCCATGCCTGCTGTTAACACTTTAAACAGATGTTGAGACTGGCTGCGGCCAACTCACCTGACTCTGGTACCTATGGTGCAGTTCTAGTGACGAGATGGCAGGTTACCATGGTAAATATCATGTTTCATCAGGCTAGCATGACATGTAGCCTGGTACACACACTTACTACTAAAGAAAGCAAGTTACATTATGCTTTCCTATGGTTTTGTATGGGCACACACACACACACACACACACACATATAAATACATAATCAACAATCCCAGCAGGACCACCAGCTTGCTCCTGGCCCTCACTTTCTGGCCACAATAACAGTGCAGAGGTCAAGGGATTCCACTTTAACCCCTAACCCCTAAAGGTCGCCCAGGGCCTGTGGTGTTCACTAAGATTAATACCTGGGCCTGGTTACTAGGATCTCATTATTCACCCCCAGACATCCCAGATTACAGCCTGGATGTCAGATCACAGCTCCGGAGCCAGTCACGCCTCCTCAAACCCAAGCCACTAGTCCCAGCCCCTAATCCCAAACCCTTGCCTCCAAGCCCTATAGCTGCTGAGTGACCAGATGTAGACCTAGGGGATCAGGCATCACGTGGCCTCAGGGGTTTGGCTTCCTGTGGGTCAACTTGAGGTACGGTTATGTGTGGTTGTGGAGGTGTGTGACCCTTCTTTTTAGTGGTTTACAGTTCTCATTGCTGGTGAAAACAGTAACTACAACAGAGGGGAGTTGTGGACATTGTGCGTGCCATCTCTCCCCGTACTGTCTTGCTCACACAGAGACACGCACGCGCACCTGTCATACAAAGATGCATACATAACAAATGTATGGACAGTGTGTAATGCTTAGGTTTGCTATGGGGATGTGTTTGTGTGATGTAGTGATTTATAGAAGCCCTTCACTGGCCCTGGTCTGTTGATTCTCTGCATACTGTATGTCCCCCCACCCCCACACACACACACACACACGCACTTGTCACCAGTTGCCTCCAGAACCATCCTCCGGTGGCCCTGTGCCGGGCCGAGCCGCCTTCTGCTTCCCCCGGCCGTCTCCCCCACTGGGGTGCAAGACTCTGATTTATACATTAAATAGTTGGACAGGAAAATAAGGAGGCACCGATCATTCCATGATCTATATCTCCCCTCCATTAAAAATGGATGTGTATGCTGAGGGAAGACAATAGAATATATAAATCACAATGCAAACGGCGTAAGAATGGGGATTTGTATTTATTTCCAGCTAGCCCTACCTCAGTGTGTCTTTGTCTCCCTGGTAAGGCCTCAGAGCTGTGTGGACCTCAGGAACAATCTACTGTACAGGCACTTACTGTAGGTGACTGATTTGATACCCAAGGATACAACACTATGACAGTGCAATACGAGGTAGGTTCTCCGTGTATTTGTGGGGTAATCATGTTTCTAGATGATCTACTAAACGAATGTTCTGCTTTTTACGTTCCGTCTGTTCCTCTGTTTAATCTCTAACGTTGGGTCAACGTTGATCATCTGATCAACACGTGGTGAAAACTATAGCAGGCTAGTTCGTGTAACCACAGGAACACAGGAGTATGTGTGTGTTCACTGTCACTTCACCGTGAATGCTTGACACGTTGCCCTCCTGTATTTGTTTATTTTTTGACAAATGACTTCTGTAACATTTACTTGCACAATCGATAGCTCTGACAAATTCCACCTGACCGTTGATTAATGCTCTGTCCAGCCCCCACCACCACACCCCCCACGGTGTGCCGTGCTGAGAGCTGATGAAGCAGTGTGTGTGCTAGTGTATGCATCACCATAGGATGGGCTCTCCAAGAGTGTGTGTGTCTGTCTGTGTGTGTGTGTGTCTAAATCTCTGTCTGTGTGTGTAGTTTCATCAGACAAGAGGAATTTAGTATCAGCCTAGTCTCTTGACATGTGTTGTGGAGTTAACACAACCACAGTCCTTGTGTGTTGAAATGGATGGGTCTTACCATAGTGTGGTTCAATGAAGGCAAATCCATGTTATTGGTTGTCTTCCTCAAGCTCAAATATGCCTGGGACTTGCTATAGTTTGCCTATACCCACACTGCTATTTTCATCCCTTCAAATCACATTTTATTTGTCACATGCCCCGAATACAACAGACCTTACCGTGAAATGCTTACTTAAGTAAAATGTTTTAATTAAGAGCAATAATACAATAATGAGGCGATATACAGGGGGTACCAATACTGAG
Organism: Oncorhynchus clarkii lewisi; assembly: GCF_045791955.1. NCBI lineage: Eukaryota > Metazoa > Chordata > Actinopteri > Salmoniformes > Salmonidae > Oncorhynchus > Oncorhynchus clarkii. Next base: position 3,651,047 of record NC_092176.1, on the reverse strand, counting down.
TCAATGTGCGGGGGTACAGGTTAGTCGAGGTAATGGAGGTAATATGTAACGGTACAATACCAGTCAAAAGTTTGGACACACATACTCAGTCAATGGTTTTTCATTATTTTTACTATGTTCTACTTTATAGAATAATAGTGAAGACATCAAAACTATGAAATAAGACATGTAGTTCTCTCAACCAGCTCACCTGGAATGCTTTTCCAACAGTCTTGAAGGAGTTCCCACATATGCTGAGCACTTGTTTGCTGCTTTTCCTTCACTCTGCAGTCCAACTCATCCCAACCCATCTCACTTGGGTTGAGGTCGGGTGATTGTGGAGGCCAGGTCTTCTGATGCAATTTCTGAGGCTGGTAACTCGAATGAACTTATCCTCTGCAGCTGACATTACTCTGGGTCTTACTTTCCTGTGGCGGTCCTCATGAGAGCTAGTTTCATCATAGCGCTACTGCACTTGAAAAAACTTGACATTTTCTGCGTTGACTGATCTTCAGGTCTTAAAATAATGATGGACTGTTTCTCTTTGCTTATTTGAGCTTCTCTTTCCATAATATGGACTTAGCCCTATTTGGTAAAAGACCATCTTCTATATACCAACCCTACGTTGTCACAACACAACTGATTGTCTCAAACGCATTAATTCCACAAATTAACTTTTAACAAGGCTCACCTGTTAATTGAAATGCATTCCAGGTGACTACCTCATGAAGCTGGTTGAGAGAATGCCAAGAGTGTGCAAAGCTGTCATCGAGGCAAAGGGTGGATACTTTGAAGAATCTCAAATATAATATATTTTGATTTGTTTAACACTTTTTTGGTTACTACATGATTCCATGTGTTATTTCATAGTTTTGATGTCTTCACTATTATTCTACAATGTAGAAAATAGTCAAAACGAAGAAAAACCCTGGAATGAGTAAGTGTGTCCAAACTTTTGACTGGTACTGTACAGGCAGGGGTCATCCATTCTATTGGAAACGGAGTGTATCAGAAAGAGTGAATGAGAGTAAGGGAGCGTAGAGAGGGCCTCGGGAGATTTGGGCTATCTTCTCTGGTGTCAACCAGCTTCTACAGTAGCTCAGAAAATGAAAGCAAGCTAAATGTAGCCGAGTTGCTGAGATGAAATCGTCCAGGAGACGTATAAATAATTGAGATGTGAGGGAGCCTTTGCTTTGCGTCAAGTGTGTTGCTCCTATCGCTGACGCGTGTGTGTGTTTGTGTGTGTGCGTCCGTGCGGAGGTGCTGAAAATAAACAGGACCAGAAGAGGGGGGGGGGGGGGGAGAAGGAGAGATGTTAAGTCAGACATGAAAAGATTCCGAGGCACAGGGGGATATGAACCACTCCTATTCTCCTCACTTCCTCCCCAACAACGCTCCACTTTGAACTCCTGTATAAATATTCAGTTGAGCCTGTAAACAATATCTAAATGAGCACACATCCCATGCCAAGGTTAAACTTCCTTGTTTTTCCCCGCTCTGAACAGAACTTGACTTGTTAGATAAGGTTACTGTGGATTAGGACATGGCCTAATTATGCTAATGTTGATCGTTATTATAAACACAGTGAGTCCACACAGAGACCAGTTCAGGTTGTTATTGAAGGCGGCATTGAATTGACTGTCTCTGTACAGTAATAAACCATGTTGTTGTGCGAAGACACCTGCTGTCTATGAGACAATCAATTTGGTGTGGTTGTGGTTGTGGGTGCTTTTTTTGGTGTGAGTGAGTGAGTGAGTGAGTGAGTGAATCTATTTACTCGGGACAGTAGTGTAGATAAATCTCAGATAGCCACAGGAACATATTAGGTCAGCAACAGGATCTGAACGGTTAGTCCTTAATAATGCTGACATTGTGGTTAGGCTATTAGCTGGTCAAAATGAGGCTACATGAAAAGTGGAATACTGTTAATATATCTGTGTTAGTGTGGGTTTTCAGTGAATTTGTGTCAATCACGAAGCTCGTCTGCAGGAAAATTCTCAGCGTCAAAAGAGTGATCAAATGATGATCCTACATCTATATGTGTATTAGAAGGACTGGTCTTGGGGTGTGTGAGAGAGATGGGGTTGGGGGTGTAGAAGGGCTGGTGGCGGGTGTGCGAAAGAGGGGTTGTGGGTATGTGTATATGTGAGAGAGGGTTGGTGGTGGGGGGGGGGGGGGGGGGGGGGGGTACAGTGTCTTAATCTGACAGTGCTTTGTGAGCTGTGTGGTTTCTGGGAGAGACGAGGAGAGGGGGATAATGGGCCCCTGGCTGCTGAAAAAGCCCACGTGGAGCCGGAGACAGGCAGGGTCACCCAGAGCAGGGGTGGCCCTGAGAGAGAGGGGGGCCTGCCTCAGCCCAGGAGGGGCCCATTTCATATAACTGTATTTCCATTCCCGCATGCTCCACCACCAGGGCCTCCCATGCTTCTCTATGGGCTCAAAGAGAATATCTCTCTCTCGCTTTCTCTCTCTCGCTCTCGCTCTCGCTCTCTCATATATATATATATATTTGTATATATCCTCCCATGCTTTATACCTGTATCTCAGGTATTAGTGTAATGCTTTATTAAGGTTTCATCTCAATAGAACACATTGTGGAAGCATCATTATCTGCTGAATTAGCCGTGAATGTGTGTTCATGAATTGAGAGCGAGTGTCTCGATGTGGCTTTGATTCCCCACGTTCATTTTCCAGGTTGGTCTTTTTTTCTCCTCTGTCTGCCTTGGTGCCGCCTATCCCCAGTGTCGCCTCCAGACATGTTGCCGCCTTGTCTCCCTCCCGCGCCTTCTGATTGGTTGGACGGTGGCGAGCGCGCCTTTGCCCTCTGCCTGTCAAGTCTCGACAACCAATCACTGGAGGGCTATCACAGAAACAAGGAAGTATAGCCGATGGTGTCGGTACAGGGAGTGTCAGCTGCCCTGATATTAACACAAGAACAACCCCCCAATAGGGATTAGACAGAGCGTTGCCAGCCGTAGCTGATAATGTAGCGAGCACATACAGATCCCCTCTCACATCAGTGTACAATGCCATCGTGTACACATTTGTATACACGTTGATACACCCATCTTCCTGAAGCTCACATACTACAATATATTTTCCTTAAAGCGCACACACACACACACACACACATCCCCTTTCCTACCCACATGCCCTCTTGACCACTATCAGCCATGCTTTGTACCTGTCAAGTGCCTGTCCTTTTTTGCTGTGCCCAAAGGCCGTGCTTGCTACATGAGAGCTCACACATCAAAGACTCTATACACACACACGTGCACGGTTTCGGCCGCCTCTCTCCACACACACACAAGTGAGACACGTTTCATTTCATTACAGCCCAACTGTGAACATGGAGATAGCATCTTCTTAAAGGGATTAGCCTATTTAAAAAAATAAATCATTTTTTTGTCAGCCTCCTTTAAACCACTGAGAAGGCAGACAATGGTGCGTTACCGTTACACTGTCTCACGACCAAATAGGACCACAGTCTGACCGCGTAGCTTTATCAAAGCGGGTTGGGTCCAATAAACATAAACCACCCATCAATATTTCCCCGTTGACGCGCAGCATTTGCGTTTTCTCCTTTGTCGATGCGTATCTGCACTTTCTCTGCGAACTGATTAGACCCGTTGATGGCGTTGAATGGGATGTATAATAAGATCTGTGTGTGTGAGATGTCAGGCTGATACTCAGCGCAGCGTTAGTGACACACTGGGAGATGGAGGAGGGCAGAGACTGACGGCAGAGCAGGGCTTCCTGAGCGGCGGCCATTGTTGTGCTATCTGAGGGGAGTCGGCTGGTCTTCGACAGGCCCGACAAAGGAGCGCTAAAGAGCGTCCGGAGAGGGGTGACGGGGGTGCGTCCCCCTCGGAGGGGCCTGGGTGACCCCTCTGACCGCTGCCCTCTGGGCCAGGGCTCTGTGTGGCGGTGGCACAGGGCACTCAGGGGCATGGGAAGGGTGTGTGTGTGTGTGTGTGTGTGTGTGTGAAGCTTATCCTGCAAAGCACTGCATAAAGAAACACTGACGCAACATCAGTGTCCACACCAAGCGAGAGCGTGAGATTTTTTTCACCGCTGACAGGCAATCGAGACAATCAGCGCTAACTGGGGTAGTAATTATATTCATGTGTAATAGTACTTCGTTATAAATTATACATATCATTTGTTGTTAAATACAAGTTCATCAATTTTTTCCCCCTAATTACATAGCGATGGCACCACCTTTTAATAAAAAAGACCTTGTACTTACTGTTGGCATTCACTTCAGAGATATTCAAAACACCAGAATACATTGATGATTGAATAAATAAACTCAGCAGTTCAGCCTCTTAACTCTCTTTCCCCTTAGTGTAAAATGCCTTTGCTGTTGGACAGAACAGGAGAGCAAGGAAGAGACCCAGAGACCAATGTTTGCCTGAGACCTTTCTCTGTCGACGTAAAGGATGGTTTCCGACTAGGCGATGAACCCATGGCCCTACTGCAGAAGTCTGTGATGCTGGAGGATGCAGGGTGATGCTGGGGGACACCGGTCCCTCTCACAGTAATGCTTCAGGGTGACTGGGCAGCACTAAGGGTTAGCCACAATCAGCCCAGGCAGGGCTGGGCCACACAGGGCTAGCATTAGCTCAGTAGGCCTAATGTTTTTCACCCATTAACGCTTTGCCCTATATGCTGCGTAGATCTTAGGCACATGGATTGATGGATGGATGGGTTGAACACTTCGTGTTTCTATGAAGGTACTCTCCCATTATCCATCTCTCTCTTCCCCAATCCATTTATTTCTTTCTTTCTTTGTCTTTTATTTCCGTCTCTCTCTCTCCTCTATCTCTCTCTCTCCATCCACCCTCACCCTTTGTCTTGTCCTCTCTCCCTCTCTTTCTCTCTCGTTCCTCGCCTCTGATTGAGAGGAAGACAGTGTTGCCAGTCATTTTTCCAGCCTGCCACCAGTGGGCAGTGGCACAGAGCTGGAGCGGACCTCCTCTCTCCCATCTTCCTCTCCTCATCCTCTCCGGTCGTAAGGTCCGTGTGAACTGCTCCGTGGTGGCTGTGCCAAAAAAGACAGCCCCGGGCCTGTGCTGAACTGAGCTAAGCCTCTTTAATAGAACCTGACCTATTACTTTACCCCTCCCTCCCCCCTCCCACTGCAGATAGCTAGTATGCCCAAAAGAGGAGGAAGATGAGAAAGACGTCTCCCTCCCTTCCAGCTCCGCTCCCAGCCCAGGTGGGGCTGTGGTGCGGGGCCGTATGTGCAGCACCTAACACACTGGAAGAAAATTAACTTAAGTCAGAGCCAACAGCCGAGGAACTCCTCTAGCTAAAGAATCTTATCAGCTCCCTAATAAAAGGCTTCTTCCCGAATAACGTCAACGTGTGGGTCGATGCTCTATATCAATGTGTGTTATGATGCGTGGTACAATGGGTTTTATAGGGCTGTCAGTTATTTGTTTGTCTTGATATTGTTTGACTTGTTTTAATGGACAGCTGTCCGTGTTGTCACTTTGATGGTGATCCTGTACTTAGTTTGGTAATGACCATGTTATTTTTATAGAAGCAAACTGGAAAAACAAATGTATTTAATCACGTTTGTTTCATTTAGCAACTTCTCTGTCGGTCTTAATATTGTGATTCAATACATTCTTACTTCATTTTCTATTTTATAGCTTCCTTAAAAGTCTCTGCTGATTTAAAAACATAATTATTTATTTCATTGAATATATTTAAACTCAAAATATTTGTCTAGCAATTAAGGTGTCGGTGTCAGAGATTTTGCGAAATAGTTATGACCTAAAAACCCAAAATAGATCCTAATAAAGTATGCCCTTAATTAATACTTGCATAAAATCGTTATATAATTGCTGGTGAAAGTACTCCCACTACTGCTGCAATTTGTTCAGATTTGTCTTATTTGAGAGTGTCTGAAAGTTTGATTGGAATAATCCTAAAGGGAGTGGTGGGAGCTTTGGCTAAAGCCGTCGGTCGGAGAGAGTGTGAAAATAAGAATCATTTTATAGTCTGGGGATGTGTGAAAGTGTCATTTTGCTGTTGTCAACACACACCAGGTGCTAATGTGTGGGGCAGGTTTGACATGGACGGGCGGAAGAGGGACACACACATTGTGTTAACACTTATTAAAACGGAGGAGACGTGCTGCAGTGTGTAGACAGTGTGTGTGATGGCGTCTCTGGGAGGAATCAGAGTGAAATTTCCTCACTTACTCCTACACTTGTCTTCAAAAAACCTTTTTGTCAGTTCAGATCTGCCAATTTTTTGTGCGTGTGTGTGTGTATACAGAGGAAGAGTGTGTGTGTGAAGTGCTGCCAAAATGGAAAAGGAATCCCTCCGTTTCCTGCTTTAGTTTGAGAGTGCTTGGGATAATAAACACACTTAATTAAAAATGTCTTCAGAGTTGAAGAAGTCACTAAGGCCTTGTGAAAACTTCCCCTGACCATAATAGTTTCTGCCTGTTTCAATTCCGAACAACTTACAGGACATTTTCTGACTTCCTTATCTTAGTTTTACAGCATAATGCCATTTAGAATTTGTTTGTTCATTTGTATTTTGTTTCTGCTAAACGTTGTATGCCCCTTGTTATCCTCACAAAACTTGAATTGCAGTTACACACACACACTGATCACACACATGTATACAACAGCCCCTAACTCTTGAGATGAGTGATGGAGGGGTCAATTCGTTTTGATAGTAAGTGACACCTGGCCTTTGGACCCAATGTTATTCACTAGCTGAGACTCCTGTCACTGAGTTCTAATCCTGCACCCAATAGTTCTGCTGTTCTGACTCCTACCATACCAAGCCTGTCTGTCTGTCTTGCCATGGCAAGACTGACTGTCTCTCCCCTACCACCCTGGCACAGATGCCTCTCACTATTGGCCATACAATAACTCACTTTGATTATTGTATGGGCATCAACTGCATTCACCTAAACACACACACACAGAGCCAGAGACACAGAAGTGAGTCGGAGGCGGATGCGTGGACTCTCTAACATTTGTTTGTGTTGTCTTCCAGGAAGGCTACGGTGTGATGGTGCTCAACCCCAATGAGAACCACCTGGAGCTGGAGAGGCCGGCCAAGCCTGCGCCCCTGCCCTCCCCCGAGGCCTCGGACGAACCCGCCGAGAAGAGAGAGCGCAAGGACGACCGGGAGAGCAAGAAGAAGAGGGACTTCTACGAGAAGTACCGCAACCCGCAGAAGGAGAGCGAGACCGAGCAGATCCCCATACGGGTGAGCGTGGGAGGGGCGGTGGTGGAGGAGGATAAGAAAGGGATAGACAGCGTCCTAAAAGAAAGGATGGGGGAGGTGGAGAAAGCAGAGGAGGGAGGGCGGGTGAAGAGGGAAAGAGAGGCTCTCTTGTGTGGTCAGGCTGTGTGGAGTGTTAATCACACTCTCTTTCAATTTTATTTTCCTTTCTCTCTCGCTCGCTCGCTCGTCAGAGCAACTCTGTCCCCTCAAACTGTTGACCGCTGGGATTATTGTCTTCCAAACACACACCATATATACACCACCTCATCCCACACACACACTAACACATCGTCCACCTTCCCATTGACTCGTTCCTCATCTCTGATTGATAATGGAATATTTCAGGGATCAAAACAAATACGTCCAGCGTTATAGGAAATGGAACCGGAGGTGCCTCAATTCAGTCCTTCCATCACACCTAACATAACCGGACAACGGTGACGTCGTCCTCAAAGGCTTTGACCTGTTGTCCATCCACACAGACCTTGTTTCTCTTTATGCGGTAGAGCGTTTGTAGGGTGCTCTGTAGAAGGCCAGTAGTTGTTGGTTTTAACGTGACGAGAATGTAAGGGGACGCTATCCTCTTTGTCTCGTCTCGGGTTGATGGCTGTAGCGTCACACCAGTGTGCGTGTACATGTGCGGGCGTGTGTGCATACGTGTCCATAAGTTTTTGTATTTGTGCTGTGCGTTCGTGCACGTTTGCGTGTGAGAGATGTCACTCGGTTGCCTCTGACAGGCCTTGTGGTCTCACTGGGACTGACGGGCTGTGTGTGAGCTGTCAACAGTGCCTCTTTTCTCTCTGCCTGGCTCTCCTGATAGTACCTCTACCACACTCTAATATGGGCTCATTAGCAGTAGCGCTTTAGCTTACTCTGTTAGATCGCAAAAGCGTCTGCTAAATGCCATATATATGATTATATTATCGCCTTAGCGATGGCTTCAAGCCCCCCCATCATCACTGTCTAGCTCACTCTTACATTAGATATGTTTTTTAGTCATCGTCTTTTTTTGGGCGTAAACTTTAAAGAAGTCATCTTCGTGTTCATTGAAATACAACTGAAACAACATTTTTTTGAGTGTGTTTAGATGCGTAATGCGCTAGGGTTCAATATTTTCCTGGTATTTTACAAATGTTCCATCCTAACAATAAATCTCTTTTCTCCCAGGTGACCCAGTATTTCCCGCCAAAAAACGGAAGTGTCATTCAAAAGCATTATAAACCATATAGAGTACCAGTCAAAAGTTCCATTCCAGGGTTTTTATTTATTTTGACTATTTTCTACATTGTAGAATAATAATGAAGACATCAAAACTATGAAATAACACGTATGGAATCATGTAGTAACCACAAACGTGTTTTATATTTGAGATTCTTCAAAGTGGCCACCCTGCCTTGATGACAGCTTTGCACACTCTTGGCATTCTCTCAACCAGCTTCAGTCACCTGGAATGCCTTTCAATTAACAGGTGTGCGGTGTTAAGTTAATTTGTGGAATTTCTTTCCTTCTTAATACGTTTGAGCCAATCAGTTGTGTTGTGACAAGGTAGGGGTGGTATACAGAATATAGCCGTATTTGGTTAAAGTCCATATTATTTCAAGAACAGCTCAAATAAGCAAAGAGAAATGGCAGTCCATCATTATTTTAAGACATGAAGGTCAATCAATCTGGACTTAACGATCAAGCGCTATGATGAAACTGGCTCTCATGAGGACCGCCACAGGAAAGGAAGACCCAGAGTTACCTCTGTTGCAGAGGATAAGTTCATTCGGTAACTGCACTTCTGATTGCAGCCCAAATAAATGCTTCACAGTGTTCAAGTAACAGACACATCTCAATATCAACTGTTCAACTGTTCAGAATCAGGCCTTCATGGTCAAATTTCTGCATAGAAAATGTGCCTCTACTAAAGGACACCAATAAGAAGAAGAGACTTGCTTGGGCCAAGGAGCACAAGCAATGGACATTAGACTGGTGGAAATCTGTCCTTTGGACTGATGAGTCCAAATTTGCGATTTTTGTTTCCAACCGCCTTCTCTTTGTGAGACGCAGAGTAGGTTAACGGATGATCTCTGCATGTGTGGTTCCCACCGTGAAGCATGGAGGAGGTGTGATGGTATGGGGGTGCTTTGCTGGTGACACTGTCAGGGATTTATTTAAAATCATTTAAGCATGATGGGTTTATTGTAGAGCTTTGATCTAAAATTCAAGCCCGATGCTACCTGGGCCCGATGAGCCATAGATTAAATACATTTTATGAGCCCTAAATAAAACATTTAATGATCCCATGATATAGGCTACTGCACATTACACATGACAGAAAAACATAAAAGCCCATAGATGTAGCTAGCTATATGCTCTCTTGTGTAAATAAATGAAACAAGCTCCAGTAGGCTAATCTTTTTGAGTGTGAACTATATTACTGTGGACTGGAATTACGCACATCGTTCAAACCGTGATGAAGCAGGGAGAGAACATGGGATTCTGGTGCAACACATGCAGCCTTCAAAGTTACAAGTATAGGCTAGGAAATTTGATTACTTTTTTTAATACAGTAAATGGGCTTATTTGTATAATTAGTAGGCTGATGCATATATACCTTTTGATAATATTTAGTAGCCTGCCTACCTCTTTCTCTCTCTATTGTTGGTTCATTCCTTCCTCGCTTTCAACAGTCAAATTAAATGAGTTTCGCTGTCCTTATCTTCATCATTCTAATGACATCCTTGAACAATACAGGGCGAGAATTAGATGTTGAAGGCTTTCAATTTTCTTCCCCAAAATTGAATGGTTATGGGTCTGAATAAACAATTGCTATAGCCTACTGCCTTCGCGCGTTCGCTCTTCTTTCAAACTCCCCGTGAGTTCTATTGGCTACTACATTTAACATTCAGCAAACAACAGCTTCAAATATTATGTTGGTATAAGAAATGCTTAAATGATGTTCAGCAAGCTATTCTAGTCTATCTTTTCCTGCATGGGACTCCAAGAGCTAAGGGGTGTTTTTTTTTTTTAAGGAGAGGCCAGCGGAGCACATGTGCGTGGTTATTGTTCAAGAGACAGAGGCTAGAAGTTAGACGCTTGTTATCCATAACCCATCATGAATGAGCTAAATATAAGACTAATACTGCGTTGAATGAATTACCTGAAAGAGGTAGGCTAGGACATCTATATATAGGGCTGTACATCAATCTAGAACAGGATGATCTGTTTTGCATGCAATTTGAAAGAGTGCTCGCACGTGCACTGATTTTAAAGCAACAATAGTAGAGTGAAGCACGGTTTTAGAACTCTGCGGGTGCAAAGTAAAAACTAATGTGACCCCCGAAAGCCAGATGGAGATGGGTAAATTAGACACGCATTTGGTCTTTATATTACTGTAGCACAGACTATGCTGCAGCAAATCTCGGCCTACCTGTCGCAAGAAACAAAGTCTGGGTCTGCATGCATTGTGAACTCAAATCAAATTTTATTAGTCACTTGCGCTGAATACAACCTTACAGTGAAACGCTTACTTACAAGCCCCTAACCAACAATGCAGTTGAAAAAATATATTTATTAAAGTGACTATGCAAGTAACAGACATCTCAATGATGATGACAACAGAGAGTAGCAGGAATGCAAATAGTCTGGGTAGCCATTTGATTAGGTGTTCAGGAGTCTTATGGTTTGGGGGTAGAAGCTGTTTTAGAAGCCTCTTGGACCTAGACTTGTGGACATCCGGTACCGCTTGCTGTGCGGTAGCAGAGAGAACAGTCTATGACTAGAGTGGCTTGGAGTCTTTGACAATTGTTAGAGCCTTCCTATGACACCGCCTGGTTTAGAGGTCCTGGATGGCAGGAAGCTTGGCTGGGCCGTTCACACTACCCTCTGTAGTGCCTTGCGGTCAGAGGCCGAGCATTTGCCATACCAGGCAGTGATGCAACCAGTCCATGCTCTCGATGGTGCAGCTGTAGAAGGTTTTGAGGAACTGAGGACCCATGCCAGATCTTTTGAGTCTCCTGAGGGGAAATAGGTTATGTTGTGCCCTCTTCACGACTGTCTTGGTGTGCTTGGACCATGTTAGTTTGTTGGTGATGTGGACACCAAGGAACTTGAAGCTATCAACCTGCTCCACTGCAGCCCCGTCGAAGAATGGGGTGTGCTCGGTCCTCCTTTTCCTGTAGTCCACAATCATCTCCTTTGTCTTCATCACGTTGAGGGAGAGGTTGTTGTCCTGGCACCACATGGCCAGGACTACAACTGCGCTCCATACCGAGATGGTGTGTTCCCACCCAGAGCGTTGATTATTCATCATGCCATAGAGAAGCCCGATTTAGACTTCACATATCATTTAACAGTTCAATTTCACGTCATGCTGTTCATTTAAATTATTTATTACAATTTACCGGTTTCTCAGTTATTTATCCCAGAAAGGGGAGTGGTTATGTCAGTAAATCTCGGTAACCGGGTTCCCGGCATTCAACCCTAGTATGCACAAACACATGCACAGATACAAGCGCGCGCACACACACACACACACACACACACACACACACACACACACACACATACATTATACACATACATTATAACACAAGGATCAAGGCTCTAAAGTGTCACCTCTGATATTGACCTCTTGGATGTTTTTTTGTGTGTGTTTGAGGGTGTGTATTTGTATTTATTAGTGAAACCCCATTAGCTGTTGCCAAGGCAGCAGCTACTCTTCCTCGGGTCCAAACACATTAAGGCACTTACATCACACAACAACAAAAAGGTACATAATGTAACATTATTTCACCACTACATGTCTACCATACAAAAGTTATAATACCACCATACAACAACATTACAATGTACGTGGGTGTAAAGTGCGTGTGTGCCTCTGTATGCGTGTGTCTCTTCACTGTCCGATTTGTTCCGTAAGGTGTAATTGTATCTGTTTTTTAAATCAGATGTTACTGCTTGCATGAGTTACTTGATGTGGAATAGAGTTCCTTGTAGTCATGGCTCTGTGTAGTACTGTGCGTTTCTCGGAGTCTGTTCTGGACTTGAGGACTATGAAGAGACCCCTTGTGGCATGTCCTGTGGGGTTTGCATGGATGTCTGAGCTGTGTGCTAGTCATTTGAACAGACAGCTCAGTGCTTTCAACATGTCAATACCTCTCAAAAAGACTAGTAGTGATGCAGTCAATCTCTCCTCTAGAGCCAGGAGAGATTGACATGCATGTAATCGATGTTAGCTCTCCATGTACATTTAAGGGCCAGTCCAGCTGCTCTGTTCAGGGACTACTATTTTTGCTTATGTCCCTCTTTGTGACACTTGACCATATGACTGGGCAGTAGTCCAGGTGCAACAAAACTTGTTTTGTTGATAGCAATGTCAAGAAAGCACAGCAGCACTTTTTTACGGACATATCTTCACACATCTTACACACATGTTGCATCAACATGTTTTGACCATGACAGTCCTCAACTTGCTCAATTTCCACATTATTCATTACAAAATGTAGTTGAGGTTTAGGATTTAGTAAATGGTTTGTCCCAAATGCAATGCGTTTAGTTTTTTCAATATTTAGTGCTAGCTTATTACTTGCCCCACATTCTGAAACTGACTGCAGCTCTTTAGGCGTTGCAGTGATTTCACTTGCTGTGGTAGCTGACGTGTATAGTGTTGAGTCATCAGCATACATAGACACACAGTCTTTACTCAGTGCCAGTAGCAAGTCATTTGTAAAGATTGAAAAAAGAAAGGGTCCTAGACAACTTCCCTGGGGAATCCCCGATTCTACCTGGATTATGTTGGAGTTAGACAGGTAACTCTCAATTAGACAGGTAACTCTCAATCCACGATATAGCAGGGAATGTAAAGTCATAACACACAAAGATTATGATCAGTTATGTCAAAAGCTGTACTGAAGCCTATCAAAACAGCTTCTTATGATCAGTTTCTTTCAGCCAAACACCAGTAATTTGTGTAAGTGCAATACTTGTTGAGTGCCCTTCCCTATAAGCATGCTGAAAGTCCGTTGTTAATTTGTTAACTGTGAAATAGCATTGTATCTGGTCAAACACAATTGTTTCCAGAAGTTTACTAAAAGTTGGTAGCAGGCTGTTTGTGCGACTGTGTGTGTGTTACAGAGAGAGAGAGAGGTCAGACTTAGTGAGGAGCAGAAATATAGAGCTGTGTGAGCATATCATCAGAGAGGAGATGAAGGGGAAGAGCCCATATTAATATCTTAATAAATATTTAAACTGGAATATCTCCAAATTCACATAATGAGGAGACTCTCTTTTTTTTCTCTCGCTCTCTCTGAAACCTTTTGCACTTTGTGATGCTAGCAGCGTGAGATCGTTAGTGCAGTCCCACCCAAGGTTTTTCCAGTTCTGCAGGAGGCCATACAATATTTTTCACACTTTGGAATTAGCCTATAGTTGGGTCGTTCCACCAATTCAGTGCCTTTTGAGATGTGTAACTTGGTGCAAAAAAACTTTTGATTTCACCTACTTTTAACATTCTGGCATAAAGAGCACATGTTCATTGTAATAAATAAGATGTTTTCCCACCTCGAGGTTGTAAATAAAATTACTATAGGAAGTGCCTATAACGTGCCAAATAAAGTAACAGGGTTGACGATTTCATCTTAAATCAGCCATAAATCCCCTTTTGACAGGGGAAATGGAAGCATGTGTGCAACTGGGAGGGGCAATTGACTGCAAGCCGGTCTATCTTTGGGTAACAGGGTTGACATGTTATGAGTAGGACCAGCACACCTGCTTTTACACTATGATTTGACAATCAGATGTTCAATGTAAAAAAATGTATGTAGAGTTTCTCCATATTAAAAACGACTTCAGTTCACATAAGTAAAAAAAAATATGTATATGTTTTTACCTTAAAATGAATCACTAATTACATAAACAATAGACTTCAGAAATGACTTTGTCAAAGCAACAAAATAATGAGGGCTTTACAATGATAGTGAAAAGCTCACAACATTTTGGGGTGAAGTGTGTTAAAACTCTTCTATGAAGAATTTGGGAGGGGGGGGGCTTCCTGGGGCATACATACAGTGCATCTACATAAAAATAAATATATATAAATATATATAGGGGAAACACTGTGGATGGCGGCCAACGCGCCGAGACAAGCGCACACTGACAGCAGTGACTGGCTGTTTGCGTGTGTGTGTGTGTGTGTGCCCACATGTATGTGCATATGTGTATGTTGTGTGTGTCTACAAATTCTATATCTATCATTTTAAACCTCAAAATGAAGTAGATCACCCTTATGCAATATACAGGTAACTGCCAAAATAAAGGAAGCAGGTGCTTCCACACAGGTGTGGTTTCTGAGTTAATTAAGCAATCAACATCCCATCATACTTAGGGTCATGTGTAAAAACGCCTAGTTGCCCATTATTTTGGCTACTGTGGCTGGAAGAAGAGGTCTGTGACTTTTAAAGAGGGATCTAAAAGGGGGTTTAAAGGGTTTGTGTGTCTGTCTCTGTCTTCCTGTCTGTCTGTCTGTCTCACCAGATCTCAACCCAACACTTATGGGAGATTCTGGAGCGACGCCTGAGACAGTGTTTTCCATCAACAAAACAATGGAATTTCTCATGGAAGAATGATGTCACATCCCTCCAATAGAGTGCCAGACACTTGTAGAATCTATACCAAGGTGCATGGAAGCTGTTCTGGCTCTTGGTGGCCCAACGCCCTGCTAAGACACTTTATGTTGATGTTGGTCATTTCGTCACGACTTTAAACATGATTGGGTTGATACCGTTCCCCTTTAGGTTTTACTTTGTAAAAGAAGCTGTTACAGGACTGTATTATTTACTGTAACTATAACTACGAATCACGTTTATTGTAAGTAAAAGCGAAGACATGCTGTGTGTTGCAGTAGGCCTTTAGAATGATGCAAAACATATCTTTGACTCTATCCTGCTTGACGAGCGGGAAACAAACGATGCACAGCTGGCCCGATACTACACTTTCAAATGCTTTATTTTACTAGGCAAGTCAGTTAAGAACACATTCTTATTTACAGTGACGGCCTACCCTGGTCAAACCCGGATGACGCTGGGCCTGAACTATACCGAAACTAATTTCACACATAACAAGAGTTAGCCTATAGACCAGATGAAATAATCAACCAGATGAGCATATTCTTTAGTTTCTACTACACTTGTACTACACTTCTACTACAAATGACTCTCATAATTCAAGAGGTGTCATTTTTTTCCCCCAAAGATATCCGCGCTGTGTCCGCGTTCAGCACGTGACCACTCGTGCAGCAGCATTGCTCTGGTTACTAAGCAAAAACGAGTAACATAATAGAATGTAAATATGCTATTCTGTGGTCAGTGGATGTATGGCCGGTAGAAACCAGATAAAGGAGCGTGTGACTTCAGTGAACTGAATGATGATGAGGAGGAGGGTGAAGAGGGTGATTGAATTGTATTGATCTGAGTGATGAAGGTGAAGAGGACGATTGAATTTAGAACAATAGTGGACTGATGATGAAGACGTGTGGACGGTCTAATTATTTTATTATGAAAGCCTGGGGATTGTATGTTATCTCCCCTCTGAGAGTCAAGCCAGACACTGAGTACCGCATGCAACGTTCACAATGGCAAGCCAAACCAATCGAATGGACGCACTGGCAGCATTGAAAATGCTGCAGAATTTAGATGAGTTGGAGTCGGGCGGAGGATTGGATGTTGAGCTTTGAGATCGACGATGCCGATGAAGAGTCCTCATCTGATTATGATGTTAACTTTGAGCCTCCGATGCCTGAGCCTCGCCGAAGAAAAACCAGAACAGAGCCAACTGAGGCGGTGAAACAGGAGTCTGAGAGGTTTGGGTAGAAAAGAGAGATGAGAGCGCAACAGGAAGGTGGCCTTCCCAGAATATAAGAGAAGGCCCTACACCTCATGCGTTCAGACAAATTGCTTGTGCACTCAACAGTTTATTTTGTTTATGAGACATGCTGATGTTGCAGCATATCAGACATGTGGAAATAGAAAAGGAAAACTTCTGTTTTTCAGTTTTCGTTAGCTGCTGATGTCGAAAAATCAAGTACTTGCTTAAGCGGGAGCTGCCCCCCCTCTGCGCAAAACAACATACCAGTGGAGCTGTCCTCCACATCAGTGATGGGGAGTGGTAAAGCAACACTCACGGTGTTGGGGGGGGGGGGGGGGGGAAGACACAATGTCAAGTTGGCAGGTGCACACGAAACAAGGCCCATGAAAGTGCAACCGATTTGTTTGTGGGGGGCTTGCTCACAGAAAGTCACGAAGCTGTGTGCTGACTGTGGACCTGAAGCATAAAGAGAAGACTAGATTGATTCATGCTAGGCATGGGTATAAGGGCACAACACCGTGTCCGATACAATGACTGTTTTTTTAATATCTTATCAAGAATATATTTCCACAAATATTTCTTTATACAATTGTTCATGCGTTGGTGCTTTTGTTTAGGAATGCAGCAAATAATTTCACCGGTGCACCTGGCTGGTTAATATTGTTATTATTGTATTTTTCGTTTCTACTTTGTCAAAAGGAGCTGTAACTGGACTTTGTTAATTACTTACTCTATTACTACTCAAGTCTACAAATCGAATGGATCACGCTGTGATGTTGTTATTGTCTGTTAAACAAAACAGATCCTTGACTCAATCTCAACAAATAACTCTTGTTCATTTTTGTACACTTCTACCGATGTCTTCATGCAACGAGTCCTTTGACTATAGTTTCTGCACTCTTTATCAAGTGTTGGCGCTTCTGTTCGTGCACCCTTCGTGTTGATGTGCATCTGATGCTGAAGGAGACACCCGGCAGCGTTCTCTAGCGGGTAGTGTTAAGGAGATCCCCAGGAACTAAACTTTACTCTCTCTCTCTGGGTGTGGGTGTGTGTGCGTAGGGCTGTGATGATTCTGTGTTTTTCTTCTTCACCCCTCTTAGTCAGGCTGGGTGGGGGATCAAATCAAGCCTCTTTAGCAGGGGTTTTTCATCTATTCTATTGGCATTGGGGTACCCCCTCTGCCCCTCTTCTAACCCCCACTGTGGAGCGGGACCACCTGCGCAAAGCCACACAGTCCCATACATACACACACACGCATACACAGTGGGGTGCCCCACACACACACACACACACACACACACACACACACAGTGGGGTCCTACACACACACACACACACACACAGTGGGTTCCTACACACACACACACGCACACACACACACACACACACACATATACACACACACACAGCCAGCCTCCAGATAGAGTTGAGTTGATTAATACGCTTCCTTACACACATTAATAAGCCCTTAACTGCTTTTAGGATTCTTACTTTTTAGCCCCTGGTTCATAGTGTGTAACCTCTCAACCTTGGCTAATCTCTCCTCTCTTAGAGATCACAGTCCATTGGCCCATGTTTAGTGATGTCGGCCGAATGACAGAGAGGATGGGGGAGGGATGGCGGGAGACGAGGAAAGGGGGTTGCTCCTAGCACTTTGCCATATAGAAGTTTGGGAGTTCACTTTACTCTGAATTTTAGCACTAATCCAGTTACCTATTTTCTGTCAGCCAAGCGGAGGAATAGCAGGAACAAAACCCACATTCATGGCTTAAGAAGCTTCCAAAGATTTCACTCAAGGCTGACTGGCTCGGATTAGGCCAGCAGCTTCTGGAAAAAGAGCAAGGGGACAAAAAACAGAGTGGAGCCTTTCTTTAAGCGCCACTTATTCTTGTAAATGACTGGAATACTTTCCCCCCCCCCCCCCCCCCCCCCTTTTCCCCCCCTTCTCCGTCGTCTCGCTTTTTCTCGCGTCTCGTATTGTTGCATTTTTTTTTTAAACGTTCATAGAGAGAGATGGAAAGAGAGGGAGAGGCCCTCATGTGTTTCTTTTCTTTCCCCCATCCTTTATTCATCTCTCGAGTGCCATCTCTTGAAGTGTAAGATCCTTATGATTGCGAAGTGAAAGCTTTTGAGTCAAACATTTGAGTCCACCCCCACCCCCCCATTTCTCTTTTAAGCGTTCGCTGGGACAATAACTCTCCAGCAACAATGGCACTCCATTTCGGCAATGTTTTCACATTTTGTCTTTTCTGTTTTTATACAGTTATGTACTTACACACATCTGTCAAATTCCGTGAGGGCTACTGGAATCGCAGCACAGTGCACACCATACATAACACACTGTGTTTGTGTACTGTATCGCTTGGCTAGAAAAAGCGGATGGTTCCTTGTATTTACGTTACTGCAGAAAGCATTGAGTGTAGAATCACTTTTAGATGGGTTTTCTCAACGGTTTCACTGAAGGTCACTGAAGGAAACAGAACCTGCTACGTTGGGAATTGCGTTGTGGGGTTGCTTTTTGTTCCAGATGGTGAATGTGTGCCACGGGGGGCGGGCATAGACAGGTTTTGCAGGCGTGCACAATGTGTGTGTAAGAGTGAGCACCATCCATTATTTAGACCTGGTTTCTCCATGGTTTCTTGGTGTTTCTCTAGTCCTCCAGGGGCAGTGGGATTCGTGTCCAGGGCCTTGTTTAGGAGATGTACGGTTTCCCAGTGCCTGCCTGCTACATCATGCCCTGAGGATTCCGACACACTTACCCACTCTCACTTGTGTGTTTCACACACAAACACACAAACACGGGCGGATATGTATTCCAGCTTGGTTCCAAAGGCTAGCGCCGTGAAGCCACGCTCCGTGTCACCTTCACCCCCACCGACTCTCACTTTGTGCCGGGGCAATTATGCTGTTGTGCCTTATTTGAACTTTGACCCCTGCTCGAGCCAGGATGTGATGCTCAGCATATCCAAGGACAGGGAGGGGCTCTGGGAGCAACATCATTAGCCTCTCAACTCTGCGCACTTGGCCATCGTAAAGGTCAATGACCAGGATCTGTGGCAATTCACCTGCAGCAGAGCGTGTGTGTGTGTACGTGGGAGAGAGCCATGTACTGTAGCACCTCTTAGATCACTGCTCCCAATCTTCCAGTCAGGTCAACCATCAAACACATCCATCTCTCTTCCCCTCGTCCCTCACCCTCCACCATATCCTAACTGCAGCCTCTGGTCAAGCTCGAACAAACGCTGGCATGTCTGCCTGCCCGCACTCCTTTACCTGATGTCAATTAATGGCTTGAAGTAATTTCGTCTGACAATCCCTGTTCCCAGCGAGAGGCTATAGCAGACATGTCACTGAGATGACCTTTGCGCCCATGTGCAGCCAAGAGCAGTTTTTTTCTCTTCTTAAGAATTTGACGAACCAGGAAACTTCCTTTGTACTTTGATAATGAGTTATCGATTTGAAACAATGCCCTGGCAAATATTGTCTGATTAGCTTGACTCCAGCAAGGTCACAGTGCTATAGAGTCTCAATGCGATCATCTTTTGGGTATTTGAGCACGTGCTCACACTCACACGCACACACACTGTCCGTGCATCTCTGTCTCTCACTCAGTCTAACACACATTATCCCTTCTTTTTTCTTTCTTTTCTCTCTTTCTCTCTCTCTGGCAACTTGACTTTCCATTGGCACTACCAGCTAATTACCCACAATGTTACAGTAATCCCCCCCCCCCATCTCTGCCACAAATTTTCTCCATATCGTCTCCTCAGCCTGCAGACCGTTGTGTCTTCGTACGATTCCCAGCCAACTTTGTCTGGAAGGAAAGCGTCTGAAGGGGAAGAGCGCTCGAGAGAACACCTGACGAGTCCTTGTCCAAGACGTTGATTAGAATTCAATTGCAAACGGGGAGTTTGAGTGAAGGTCCACATCCTAATAGCGGCGATGTTAATACCAGGCTATGTAATTACCTGCGCCCGCCGCTTGTTTAATATTTAATAATTAGCCCAAATGAAAATTATTCACTTACCCGCTGTAAGGGACATGTTAAATATTCAAATGAGCGGGCTTCAGGTGTGTTTACACACACACACGCACGCGCGTACGCACACACACACACACACACACACACACACACACACACACACACACACACACACACACACAGAGAGAGAGAGATTGAATGAGAGCGATTGAATGAGAGCGAGAGGTGTACATGACCTGTGGCTTGGCATTTGGAAATCACTGACCTAACTTCTATTGCTCTCTGTCTCTCTTACCCCCCAGCATCCCTCTCACTCTCTTTATCTATCACTCTCAAGTGCTTTTTAGACAGACAGCGGAATATCGCACATAATTTTTTAGAACTAACCCAAGATTGACAACAGCCTGTCGTTTCCAATGGGAGCAAATTAATCATAGTGGGCAGAACAAGCAAGGAGGATGGCAGAACCAAGCACGATCGAGCAAGATCCTATTGCGTGTTCTAGCATGTATTTGGATTTTTCCGTTAGGGAACGCCTACTCTGTGAAGTGCACGTGGGCAATAAATCAAATCAACCTTGCACTCCTTCTAAACAACACCATCTTTTGAAACTTTGGCAAAGGGGAAAGTCTAGAAAACTTAGTCCTCTCTGTTCGTAACAGATTTTAGCTTTGGGAACAGAAAACTGTATTGAGATCAAAAACATTTAATTTAATTTGCAGAATATCGGCCAAAATTCATCTTCTACCACTGCCGGCCACTGGGCTTCACCTCATCACCATATTTAGTGTTGAGTGGAAATGCTAACCGGATGCCTCATTTATTCCCCCAGTTGAAACATCTGGCTCAGTGTTCTATCTGTGGTGACAGCCCACAGTCTATGTGACAGCCGACTGGTGACCATAGCAACGTAATTAACAAACATTATTGACGTGCGAAAAAAATAATTCATTTTAAACGTGACTGTAAACTGATTGTGTTAGCCAGCTATCTAGCTAGAGTGGGCAAGTTAGCTGATCCTGCTGTTGGACGTACGTGCTAACATATCACCATGCAGGCTACATATTCTACTGGTCAACAACGACGGCACCACTAGGAAAAATAGAGTGGAATAGTATTTTCTCTGCCTTGGCTGTGCGGCATCCACAGGCGTGAGCACCGTTGGTTGCTCTGTCTGGATATAATTCCGCCCCCCCCGTCTGCCGGGTGCTGTCTGTCAGGGCCCTTACTCTTGTCAGTGTTGCTGTTGTTTGAGCACCTATAAGTCTTTGTTGCCCAGTGTTTTTCTGACTGTATGAGGGCTATGGCTCTCTTCTTCTGACTACTAGAAAGCTCAAATGGCACCCTATTCCTTATGCAGTGCACTACTTTTGACCAGGGCCCATAGGGAACCATTTTGGATTCAGTCTTAGTTTCTGTAGAGTCCTCTTCCAAGCTTCCCTGAGGTCTTTAGCTTTCACTCTGTTCGTCAGGAGGGACTCCGGCAAAGGGAGAGATGGGGGGGTAGGGGAAGCCTGTAGTGGTTGTTTGTCGGAGTGTGTTGATGCTGTTAGATTCATTGTTTCCTGTGTTGATGGGCTGGGCCGTTTGTCTTGGCGTTGGTGCTGTTATTGTGGCCGTAGCAGGGTGCTCTCCTCTCCCTGCCTCTCATTACTGTCCTGTAAACAGAGAGCAGGAACTAGGGAAAGAAAACACACAGGGAGTTTCTGGAGGACTGTGGGAGTGTGTGGGCCTCAGTGGTACGAGGGGTAGGATGGGTGGAGAATGGAAAGCACTGTTAGACTCTGTAGTGCTTTCTCACAACACAGAGCAAAACTAGCAAGCTGGGCAAAGTCAGATTCTGACCTGTCGAGGGCGTTGGTCAATAGACACTTTAGTGTGTATGTGCGTGCACTCTCGTGCTTGTGTGCAAGCGTACAGTGCCTTCAGAAAGTATTCACACCCCTTGACTTTTTCCACATTTTGTTGTGTTACAAAGTGGGATTAAAATTGGTTGAATTGTAGTTTTTTGTCAATGATCTACACAAAGTGGAATAATTAGTTAAGTTAATAATTAGATAAGTATTCACACCCCTAAGTCAATACAAGTTACTCTCACCTTTGACAGCGATTACAGCAGTGAGTCTTTCTGGTTAAGTCTCTAAGAGCTTTGCACACCTGGAATGTACAATATTTGCCCATTATTCTTTAAAAAATGTGTCAAGCTCTGCTGTCAAGTTGGTTGTTGATCATTGCTAGACAGCCATTTTCAAGTCTTGCCTTAGATTTTCAAGCCAATTTAAGTAACAACTGTAACTACGCCACTCAGGAACATTCAATGTCGTCTTGGTAAGCAACTCCAGTGTATATTTGGCGTTGTGCTTTAGGTTATTGTCCTGCTGAAATGTGAATTCATCTTCCAGTGTCTGGTGGAAAACAGACTCAACCAGGTATTTCTCTAGGATTTTGCCTGTGCTTATCTCTATTCCGTTTATTTTTATTTAAAAAACAAGAAGCTCCCTAGTACTTTCCGATGACAAGCATACCCATAACATGATGTAGCCACCACCATTCTTGAAAATATGAAGAGTGGTCCTGTGTTGTGTTGGATTTGCACCAAACATAACGCATTTTATTCAGGACAAAAAGTGAATTTCTTTGACACATTTTTTGCAGTATTACTTTTAGTGCCTTAGTGCAAACAGGATGCATGTTTTGGAATGTTTTTTTCTGCTTATGCTTCCTCCTTTTCTCTCTGTCATGTTGTTAGTATTGTGGAGTAATTACAATGTTGTTGATCCATCCTCAGTTTTCTCCAATCATAGCCATTAAACTCTGTTTAACTGTTTTAAAACCACCATTGACCTCATGGTGAAATCCCTGAGCGTTTCCTTCTCCAGCATCTGATTTAGGAAGGGCACCTGTATCTTTGTAGTGACTGGGTGTATTGACCATCCACAATTTAAAATTAATAACTGCACCATGCTCAAAGGTATATTCAATGTTTGCTTTAAAAAAAAAACATCTACCAATAGGTTCCCTTTGTGAAACATAGGAACAACCTCCCTGCTCTTTGTGGTTGAATCTGTGTTTGAAATTCACTGGTTGATTTAGGGACCTTACAGATAATTGTATGTGTGGGGTACAAAGATGGGGTAGTCATTTAAAAATCATGTTAAACACTATTATTGAACACAGAGTGAGTCCATGCAACTTATTATGACTTGTTAAGCACACTTTTACTCCTGAGCTTATTTGTATTTATTTTTTATTCTGATAAAACATATATTCGACAATATACATAACAATACTCAAACAGAAAGACAAACACGCACGATACAACACATTTGGACAATACAGTCATCAGCAATGCCATGGTGTACCTAATACAAAAATAAATTTGTAGCAAAACATTTTTAGCTTACGTTCTATGGCATATGGAGCATTTTACCCGTATAATAACATATATTTGCTTGAATTAATAGAATTTAATAGTTCTCGACTTTGTCAAAGAAATATGCCTGAAGAGTTTCCCAACAACCCCCTTGCTTAGCATCTCCCTCTTTCTTTGATGCTGTTGAGTCTTGTGATTTCTAATAGAAATTGTACTTTCAAGCATGATTTGGACATGGATGTTAGACAGGTGGAAATCCGTCCTTTGGTCTGACGAGTCCAAATGTGCGATTTTTGGTTCCAACCGCCGTGCCTTTGTGAGACGAAAGAGTAGGTGAACGGATGATCTCTTCATGTGTGGTTCCCACCGTGAAGCATGGAGGAGGAGGTGTGATGGTGTGGTGGTGCTTTTCTGCTGACACTGTCGTGATTTATTTCGAATTCAAGACACACTTAACCAGCATGGATACCACAGCATTCTGCAGCGATACGCCATCCCAACTGGTTTGCGCTTAGTGGGGTTGTCATTTGTTTTTCAACAGGACAATGATCCAACACACCTCCAGGCTGTGTAAGGTCTATTTGATCAAGAAGGAGAGTGATCTATCAGATTTCCTGGCTTCCAGAAACCCAACCTCAACCCAATTGAGATGGTTTGGGAGGAGTTGGACCGCAGAGTGAAGGAAAAGCAACCAACAAGTGCTCAGCGTATGTGGGAACTCCTTAAAGACTTTTGAAAAAGCATTCCAAGTGAAGCTGGTTGAGAAAATGCCAAGAGTGTGCAAAGCTGTCATCATTGCAAAGGGTGGCTGCTTTGAAGAATCTAAAATATATTTTGATCTGTTTAAGACTTTTTTGGTTATTACATGATTCCATATGTGTTATTTCATAGTTTTGATGTCTTCACTATTATTCTACAATGTAGAAATTAGTTTTAAAAAATAAAGAAAAACCCTTGAATGAGTAAGTGTGTCCAAACTTTTGACTGGTACTATATCTTATAGTCACATGGATGTTATAATTCATCTGATTACCAGTAAGAATAAAACCACTTTTTTTTTGTTGTTTAAGCCATGATTAAAGAAAATACAACTTCCCCAATCACTCTTCCATTTTGCATCATCTTAATCTGTAGAGTATCTGGGCTCTGGGCTCCAGAGTGGCGCAGCGGTCAAAGGCACTGCATCTCCATGCAAGAGGCGTCACTACAGTACCTGGTTCTAATCCAGGCAATATCACATCCGGCCGTGATTGGGAGTCCAATAGGGCGGCGCACAATTGGCCCAGCGTCGCCGGGTTTGCCGGAGTAGGCCGGCATTGTAAATAGGAATTTGTTCTTAACTGACTGAGTTAAATAAAGGTTCTATAAAAATAAATTAGAGTGAGTCTCTTGTAAGCAAATTATATCATACTTTTATCTTTTAGCCTCTCTACATTTACAGTTTTAGCTAGCAATGGCTAATCCTGATATACTCATCTAATATTTGTGAAGTTCAATTGAAAAGCCAACTTCGTGTACCGACTTCTAATTCCACTATAGTTCATCATAGCCAGTTTAATGCAAAATATGTCCATCTTATTTTCTTGAATAATACAGGTAAATGTGAAGGGCCTTACGATGAATTTACACAATGTAACAGAACATAGAACAAAAAACATTAACCTACATTTAAACATCGACTGCTATGTGCAGCGGGTAGGTTTGTCCGTATTAACATCCTATTTTAATGTCTCCTTTGTGCACAAAGCAAAAGGTACAACAACTAACAGAGCAGTGTTGATTTCAGAATGAAGTATTTTCGTCAGTTTAGTAGCCCTGGGCTCGTCCTACTGCAGAGAAGGGATGTGAGGGTTCAGGGAGGTGCTATGCCTGGGAATAGCCAAGGAGTTATGTCCTTCTTCCTGTACAAATTCCTATCAATATACAGTTTGACAACAATGAGTCTTACCCTACAGCCCTTCTGTCAGTGCTCCTTGAAGACGGGAAACAGCTTTTGCCATCGCGCAAAGATCTCTAGAGGGTACTGTTTGTTCATCCCAAACGGCTTCCCAGCCAGATGCCGTCCGTGGCTCAGAACCAGCTCCTTCTGCTTCTAATGTTCGAACCTGGCCACGATTGGACGGGGGCCAGTGGGTCGTCCTCCCTAGCTCCCTCCTGACATTGGCTTGGATCTCACCCGGTGGACCAGATGGAAAGAGATGCTCTGCAACCGTGTCGTTGTCCAGTTGTAGTTCATTAACCAGGAATGTTTTCAGTGTGTCCTCCACATTTTCTTCTGGCTTTTCAGCTATTCCACTCAAGATTGTCTCTCGTCGATCGAGTAGTTAGGTGCAGGATTTTCTCCTACATTTGGAAGTTTTCAGTAGTGATGACTTCCACAATTGTTTGTACACCTTTCACAGTTTTCTTCAATACATCAGAGTCCTTTTGTGTATTTCTCCAATAAAATGCTTGTGAAATACAGTTTTTTCCCCCCAACTCTTTCAGATCTTCTATGAGGTTTTCAACAAGGTGAGGTGTCCAACAACACAAGCTTGTTTAGTTTTGCGTCAACAGAAGCAAGTAGTTCTTGGTTAGGTGACGTAGTTCTTGGTTAGGTGAAGTAGTTCTTGGTTAGGTGACGTAGTTCTTGGTTAGCGCCGTCAAGTGACCATATAGGTCGCTGAGCCCTTTTCCCTCAATTTTTCTCTGGATTCCAACTTGAGTTCAAACGCCCGTATCGTGGAGGCATGTGTGGTATCCAGTGTTGCTTTGAGTTAGAGGCATGTTTGTTGTTTGTGGCTACTATTGATATTAAGCATCTAGTTTAGAAGTTTTAAAAAAGCACGCTTTTGTTACAAACCTACCAGACCACTTCACAGCCGAGCGTGCTTAGTCGTGCTGCTCAAAGCATGAGCAGCTGAACTTATTTAGGCTTGAACTTATTTAGGTGTGCCATAACAAAAGGGTTGAATACGTATTAGCCCAGGACATTTCAGCTTTTCATCTTCTTATAACTTGTCAAGCTTTCTAAAAACATAATTCCACTTTGACATTATGTGGTATTGTGTCTAGGTCAGTGACACAAAATCTGAATTGAATACATTTAGAATTCAGGCTGTAACACAACAAAATGTGGGGAACAATCAAGGGGTGTGAGAACTTTCTGAAGGCACTGTAGACTTATTATCCATAATCACCTGCTTACTGCCCCTCATTGCGTGCTACCTCCCTGAGTGTTATCTCACAAACCTTTCACTGTCATGCAGTACAGTGTGTGGAGCTCTCGGCGGTGCGTGCGTTTGTATTAATTAGCTGGATACCGTGCGAGCTGTCTGTTTCCCGACTGGTTAGGGTAGGACTACGTTTGAGTGACACTAAACACAAGGCAAACTGTGTGTCTGGGTTTTCAAGACTAGTGTTCCTCACTGATTACTGCCACCAGCACAGAGCAGAGAGAGAGAGGAGCTGTCAACCTGCCCAGCTAGCTAGCGCTGAGACAATCACTCAACACCACATCTCTCTGCCTCTCCTCCTCTCTTCCGCTATCCACTTCATCACTCCTTTTACCCCTTTCTACTTCCCTTTTTACCACTGTAGGGTAAGACTCATTGTTGTCAAACTGTATATTGATAGGAATTTGTACAGGAAGAAGGACATAACTCCTTGGCTATTCCCAGGCATAGCACCTCCCTGAACCCTCACATCCCTTCTCTGCAGTAGGACGAGCCCAGGGCTACTAAACTGACGAAAATACTTCATTCTGAAATCAACACTGCTCTGTTAGTTGTTGTACCTTTTGCTTTGTGCACAAAGGAGACATTAAAATAGGATGTTAATACGGACAAACCTACCCGCTGCACACAGCAGTCGATGTTTAAATGTAGGTTAATGTTTTTTGTTCTATGTTCTGTTACATTGTGTAAATTCATCGTAAGGCCCTTCACATTTACCTGTATTATTCAAGAAAATAAGATGGACATATTTTGCATTAAACTGGCTATGATGAACTATAGTGGAATTAGAAGTCGGTACACGAAGTTGGCTTTTCAATTGAAATTCAATTCAATTCATATCAGGATTAGCCATTGCTAGCTAAAACTGTAATGGCAAAAAACTGTAAACGTAAAGAGGCTAGCTAAATGATAAAAGTATGATATAATTTGCTTACAAGAGACTCACTCCTATTTTTTTTTTTTTTAACCTTTATTTAACTAGGCAAGTCAGTTAAGAACAAATTATTTACAATGACGGCCTAGGAACAATGGGTTAACTACCTTGTTCAGGGGCAGAATGACATTTTTTAAAAACTTTTTACCTCGGGGAGTCGATCTAGCCAACCTTTCGGTTACTGGCCCAACGCTCTAACCACTAGGCTACCTACCGCCCCAAATCCATAGTGTGTTTATAGTTCTTCAGTCCTGGAGTGTTTAATTGGTATGGTAACAGTTGGACAGCTCACTGGAAGCCTGAGAGGGTCCTCATATTGTACATTCTAGAGGGACTCTATGTACTGTTGGCTACCGTCAACAGTGCCACAATCAATCCGCACACGTACGCACACTCCAAAACGCCAGTGACAGTCATCACTTGAAGATGCTGGCAACAGGTGATCAGTGGGGAATCTGTACGACCTGGCACACACACATCGGACGACCTGGGGGGAAATGGAAAATAAGTGAAATAAAAAATATAAACTAAACGGGCAGGCGTGTGACAGGAAGCGAGTCTCTGAGGGCGGCCCGCTTCGCAGGAGCTAATTAACCCCGGAAAATAATTACATCAATATGCAAATGAGTGTTTAGATAATGCAACGTGCTATCGGGCCAGATAGTCAATCAGGGGAGGTGGGTGGGCGTTTGGAGCCGTGCGGCGCAATGGGGCCAGGTGTCGGGGCTCTGCGCTCGGGCGATAAGGGGAGACGCTACCTGGTTGCCATGACGACCACACCGCTGCGGTCACAGCGCTGCCATGCCGATGCTCGAGCTCCAAACGAGCCAAATAGAATGTGAAGCAGGCGGAAACTGGACCTCCCAGAGCACTCCTTCATACGCATCACAGCGCCTAACCATTTAAAGACCCTGGTGCTTTTGTCTATCTGTTTTGCTCCATTCTCCGACTCTGCTATTGACACAGAATATTAAGACCAATAACACATGGTTTAGACACGAGGGATATTCAGAAGGTATGTGTGTAAGTCCACGCGACCAGCCAACAAGCCTCCGTAGGGAGGGTCAGGTGAAGAGAGGGAGAACAGGTGGTGAAGTTGGAGGGTGGGAGGAAGTGATTATGAAACAGAGCCCTGTAGATGAAGGGTGACACAGAGAAGGAGAGGAGGGCTTCAAAGGACTTTGATGTCACAGGCCTTCAGGCAGCCAACTCTGCCCCCCCCCCTCCACCCGCAGTTGATCAGGGCGGGGCAGGGCGCAGCATTACCCGCTGTTGCATCACCCTCCGTAGAGTCTCTCTCTGAACCCAGCCGCCCTCCCTCCCCATCTCATTATGCCAGCAAACATAAACAAGCTGATGGGTTCATTTACTGTACCTCCACACACACACGCGCGCACACACACTTACGTGCACACACAGTCGCCCAGCAAAATAACAACAGCCTAACAACAACTAGATTGAAAAGTGTACTTTTGCCTGTTTTTAATATTCAAAGCTTGGGTGTGAGTGGGTGTAAGCTGTGTCATCAGTGAAATAACACAGCATCGTTCCCTGATATCTATGAAACAGCCATTGCCTTGGATAAACCACTAGATCTCTCAGTCACAGCATAGCATCCAACAATCTCCCCAGACATTTAGTCTAAGTGGGCATGAAGCTTTGTTACTTTTTACCCCTGTGAGTAAACACCATGCAGGCAGCTTAACCAGACTGTTTTTGCTCTGAAATGGCTTTGGAGTGGCTTCACCGATTGACAGAAAGGGTATTTATTTGGGAATCGATTATCTAGCCTGCTGAGGGTGGATGGAGAATGGCACAAACAATTGCACTTAGTGATGCTCCATTAAAATACAACCCACGTGGGTGTACTTTATAGTCAGACAAATCCATGGTGTGTACTGTGTGTGGGTGTAGGTGTGTGTGCGTCCTCTCTGTTGTTCTCTCCCCTGACCTTCCCCTGTGTTTGCCCATTACGCCTTTATTGCCGTATAGATGCTCCATCGATCCAGGCACAAATTAAGATTTAAACGTTACGTCACGCGACCTATCGAGTTTTACATTTAGGGCATTTGCAATATGCAAGACTTATTGATCCAGCGAGCAGTCTGCGTTTATAAAACACACCCTCTGCCATCAGCAGTGCTTTTTCATTTTTATTTCTGGAGGCCTGCATGCCAACTGTGACAGAACTTTCTCTCCCCGAGTTTCACTCTCACCTTTTTCCTCTTTTTACGTCTCTCAGAGTTAGTTCACTTTTTTTAACTCGGATCTTTCTCCCGCTTGTTTTCACTGTCTATGACACACTGGCACGGTCTTTCTCAACCCTTCTTCAATCTCTCTCGCTGACGCCGTTCTAACTCTCTGCGATGTGTTTTTTTTTGTTGTGTCTTTTCTTCTTGTTTTTGGGGGATGTGACGTGAAGTTCTGTCCTTGTGTTCCAGGAAAACGGCTCCCCCGAGGAACACGTGCTCTACGTGTGGGACCACTTTGTGTCCAAAGCCGCCGCCAGGAACGTCTTTGTCGTGGCGCACAGCTACGGAGGCCTGTCGTTGGTGGAGCTGGTGAGTGGTTGCTTTCTTTCCTCTGCCCCCCCCCCCCCCCATCCCCCCTCAGCATACTACCTCTGGGACAGTCAGCCAGTGTGGTAGCGTGTGAAATGCGGTGGGATGATTAAAAATAAATAACGTTTAGTTTCTTTGAGAAAGTGCTGCTTCTATAAACAAGCCAGTTCATCCCTGTCCTAGGGCTCAATCCACTTCCTCTCCTCCGCACAACAAGACGTAGGGAGAAAATGGAGAGAGAACTAGAAGAAAAACAAGGTTTCTATTAAACCACGCTGCGGAGCATGCAAAACTGCAAGTCGTAGAAGATGAGAGAGATGGGGGGGGGGGGGGGGTCTCTGCATCTGTGTGTCTTTCTAGTGTTGAGTCTATAATTAAGTCTAGCCTATATTGTTATAGTGTTGAGCTTATATGTACCTCTCAGTGTTGGTCTCTCAGTGTTTATTATTGGCAGCCTGAACGCCGGGCTCTAGGCTAGGTGCTAGACTCACAGGGCTCTCTCTCCTTCTGTCTCTCTCTGCAGTGCTCAGATAGCTAGACTGGGCTAGGTGCTAGACTCACAAGGTTCTCTTTCCTTCTGTCCCTCTCTGCAGTGCTCAGATAGCTAGGCTAGGTGCTAGACTCACAGGGCTCTCTCTCCTTCTGTCTCTCTCTCTGCAGTGCTCAGATAGCTAGGCCAGGTGCTAGGCTCACAGGGCTCTCTCTCCTTCTGTCTCTATCTGCAGTGCTCAGATAGCTAGGCTAGGCTAGGTGCTAGGCTCACAGGGCTCTCTCTCCTTCTGTCTCTCTCTGCAGTGCTTAGAAAGCTAGGCTAGGTGCTCGGCTCACAGGGCTCTCTCTCCTTCTGTCTCTCTCTGCAGTGCTCAGGTAGCTAGGCCAGGTGCTAGACTCACAGGGCTCTATTTCCTTCTGTCCCTCTCTGCAGTGCTCAGATAGCTAGGCTAGGTGCTAGACTCACAGGGCTTTCTCTCCTTCTGTCTCTCTCTCTGCAGTGCTCAGATAGCTAGGCTAGGTGCTAGACTCACAGGGCTCTCTCTCCTTCTGTCTATAGCTAGGCTAGGCTAGGTGCTAGACTCACAAGGCTCTCTTTCCTTCTGTCCCTCTCTGCAGTGCTCAGATAGCTAGGCTAGGTGCTAGACTCACAGGGCTTTCTCTCCTTCTGTCTCTCTCTCTGCAGTGCTCAGATAGCTAGGCTAGGTGCTAGACTCACAGGGCTCTCTCTCCTTCTGTCTCTCTCTGCAGTGCTTAGAAAGCTAGGCTAGGTGCTCGGCTCACAGGGCTTTCTCTCCTTCTGTCTCTCTATGCAGTGCTCAGGTAGCTAGGCCAGGTGCTAGGCTCACAGGGCTCTCTTTCCTTCTGTCCCTCTCTGCAGTGCTCAGATAGCTAGGCTAGGTGCTAGACTCACTGGGCTCTCTCTCCTTCTGTCCCTCTCTGCAGTGCTCAGATAGCTAGGCTAGGTGCTAGACTCACGGTGCTCTCTCTCCTTCTGTCTCTCTCTGCAGTGCTCAGGTAGCTAGGCCGGGCTAAGTGCTAGACTCACAGGCCTCTCTCTCCTTCTGTCTCTCTCTGCAATGCTCAGAAAGCTAGGCTGGGCTAGGTGCTAGACTCACAAGGCTCTCTTTCCTTCTGTCCCTCTCTGCAGTGCTCAGATAGCTAGGCTAGGTGCTAGACTCACTGGGCTCTCTCTCCTTCTGTCTCTCTCTGCAGTGCTCAGGTAGCTAGGCCAGGTGCTAGACTCACAGGGCTCTATTTCCTTCTGTCCCTCTCTGCAGTGCTCAGATAGCTAGGCTGGGCTAGGTGCTAGACTCACAAGGCTCTCTTTCCTTCTGTCCTCCTCTGCAGTGCTCAGATAGCTAGGCTAGGTGCTAGACTCACAGGTCTCTCTCTCCTTCTGTCCCTCTCTGCAGTGCTCTGATAGCTAGGCTAGGCTAGGTGCTAGGCTCACAGGGCTCTCTCTCCTTGTGTCTCTCTCTGCAGTGCTTAGAAAGCTAGGCTAGGTGCTCGGCTCACAGGGCTCTCTCTCCTTCTGTCTCTCTCTCTGCAGTGCTCAGATAGCTAGGCTAGGTGCTAGACTCACAGGGCTCTCTCTCCTTCTGTCTCTCTCTGCAGTGCTCAGATAGCTAGGCTAGGCTAGGTGCTAGGCTCACAGGTCTCTCTCTCCTTCTGTCCCTCTCTGCAGTGCTCTGATAGCTAGGCTAGGCTAGGTGCTAGGCTCACAGGGCTCTCTCTCCTTGTGTCTCTCTCTGCAGTGCTTAGAAAGCTAGGCTAGGTGCTCGGCTCACAGGGCTCTCTCTCCTTCTGTCTCTCTCTGCAGTGCTCAGGTAGCTAGGCCAGGTGCTAGGCTCACAGGGCTCTCTTTCCTTCTGTCCCTCTCTGCAGTGCTCAGATAGCTAGGCTAGGTGCTAGGCCCACAGGGCTCTCTCTCCTTCTGTCCCTCTCTGCAGTGCTCAGATAGCTAGGCTAGGCTAAGTGCTAGACTCACAGGCCTCTCTCTCCTTCTGTCTCTCTCTGCAGTACTCAGATAGCTAGGCTGGGCTAGGTGCTAGACTCACAAGGCTCTCTTTCCTTCTGTCCCTCTCTGCAGTGCTCAGATAGCTAGGCTAGGTGCTAGACTCACTGGGCTCTTTATCCTTCTGTCTCTCTCTGCAGTGCTCAGATAGCTAGGCTGGGCTAGGTGCTAGACTCACTGGGCTCTCTCTCCTTCTGTCCCTCTCTGCAGTGCTCAGATAGCTAGGCTAGGTGCTAGACTCACAAGGCTCTCTCTCCTTTTGTCCCTCTCTGCAGTGCTCAGATAGCTAGGCTAGGTGCTAGGCCCACAGGGCTCTCTCTCCTTCTGTCCCTCTCTGCAGTGCTCAGATAGCTAGGCTAGGCTAAGTGCTAGACTCACAGGCCTCTCTCTCCTTCTGTCTCTCTCTGCAGTACTCAGATAGCTAGGCTAGGCTAGGTGCTAGACTCACTGGGCTCTCTCTCCTTCTGTCCCTCTCTGCAGTGCTCAGATAGCTAGGCTGGGCTAGGTGCTAGACTCACAGGGCTCTCTCTCCTTCTGTCGCTCTCTGCAGTGCTCAGATAGCTAGGCCAGGTGCTAGGCTCACAGGGCTCTCTCTCCTTCTGTCTCTATCTGCAGTGCTCAGATAGCTAGGCTAGGTGCTAGGGTCACAGGGCTCTCTCTCTCCTTCTGTCTCTCTCTGCAGTGCTCAGGTAGCTAGGCCAGGTGCTAGGCTCACAGGGCTCTCTTTCCTTCTGTCCCTCTCTGCAGTGCTCAGATAGCTAGGCTAGGTGCTAGGCCCACAGGGCTCTCTCTCCTTCTGTCCCTCTCTGCAGTGCTCAGATAGCTAGGCTAGGCTAAGTGCTAGACTCACAGGCCTCTCTCCTTCTGTCTCTCTCTGCAGTGCTCAGATAGCTAGGCTGGGCTAGGTGCTAGACTCACAAGGCTCTCTTTCCTTTTGTCCCTCTGCAGTGCTCAGATAGCTAGGCTAGGTGCTAGACTCACAGGGCTCTCTCTCCTTCTGTCGCTCTCTGCAGTGCTCAGATAGCTAGGCCAGGTGCTATGCTCACAGGGCTCTCTCTCCTTCTGTCCCTCTCTGCAGTGCTCAGATAGCTAAGCTAGGTGCTAGACTCACAGGGCTCTCTCTCCTTCTGTCGCTCTCTGCAGTGCTCAGATAGCTAGGCCAGGTGCTAGGCTCACAGGGCTCTCTCTCCTTCTGTCTATAGCTAGGCTAGGCTAGGTGCTAGGCTCACAGGGCTCTCTCTCCTTCTGTCCCTCTCTGCAGTGCTCAGATAGCTAGGCTAGGCTAAGTGCTAGACTCACAGGCCTCTCTCTCCTTCTGTCTCTCTCTGCAGTACTCAGATAGCTAGGCTGGGCTAGGTGCTAGACTCACAAGGCTCTCTTTCCTTCTGTCCCTCTCTGCAGTGCTCAGATAGCTAGGCTAGGTGCTAGACTCACTGGGCTCTTTATCATTCTGTCTCTCTCTGCAGTGCTCAGATAGCTAGACTGGGCTAGGTGCTAGACTCACTGGGCTCTCTCTCCTTCTGTCCCTCTCTGCAGTACTCAGATAGCTAGGCTAGGCTAGGTGCTAGACTCACTGGGCTCTCTCTCCTTCTGTCCCTCTCTGCAGTGCTCAGATAGCTAGGCTGGGCTAGGTGCTAGACTCACAAGGCTCTCTTTCCTTTTGTCCCTCTCTGCAGTGCTCAGATAGCTAGGCTAGGTGCTAGACTCACAGGGCTCTCTCTCCTTCTGTCGCTCTCTGCAGTGCTCA
The DNA here is from genome assembly GCF_045791955.1 of Oncorhynchus clarkii lewisi. Taxonomy (NCBI): domain Eukaryota; kingdom Metazoa; phylum Chordata; class Actinopteri; order Salmoniformes; family Salmonidae; genus Oncorhynchus; species Oncorhynchus clarkii. The sequence continues at coordinate 3,616,640 of NC_092176.1, read as the reverse complement.
GATAGCTAGGCCAGGTGCTAGGCTCACAGGGCTCTCTCTCCTTCTGTCTCTATCTGCAGTGCTCAGATAGCTAGGCTAGGTGCTAGGGTCACAGGGCTCTCTCTCTCCTTCTGTCTCTCTCTGCAGTGCTCAGATAGCTAGGCCAGGTGCTAGGCTCACAGGGCTCTCTTTCCTTCTGTCCCTCTCTGCAGTGCTCAGATAGCTAGGCTAGGTGCTAGGCCCACAGGGCTCTCTCTCCTTCTGTCCCTCTCTGCAGTGCTCAGATAGCTAGGCTAGGCTAAGTGCTAGACTCACAGGCCTCTGTCCTTCTGTCTCTCTCTGCAGTGCTCAGATAGCTAGGCTGGGCTAGGTGCTAGACTCACAAGGCTCTCTTTCCTTCTGTCCCTCTCTGCAGTGCTCAGATAGCTAGGCTAGGTGTAGACTCACTGGGCTCTCTCTCCTTCTGTCTCTCTCTGCAGTACTCAGATAGCTAGGCTGGGCTAGGTGCTAGACTCACAAGGCTCTCTTTCCTTTTGTCCCTCTGCAGTGCTCAGATAGCTAGGCTAGGTGCTAGACTCACAGGGCTCTCTCTCCTTCTGTCGCTCTCTGCAGTGCTCAGATAGCTAGGCCAGGTGCTATGCTCACAGGGCTCTCTCTCCTTCTGTCCCTCTCTGCAGTGCTCAGATAGCTAAGCTAGGTGCTAGACTCACAGGGCTCTCTCTCCTTCTGTCGCTCTCTGCAGTGCTCAGATAGCTAGGCCAGGTGCTAGGCTCACAGGGCTCTCTCTCCTTCTGTCTATAGCTAGGCTAGGCTAGGTGCTAGGCTCACAGGGCTCTCTCTCCTTCTGTCCCTCTCTGCAGTGCTCAGATAGCTAGGCAAGGCTAAGTGCTAGACTCACAGGCCTCTCTCCTTCTGTCTCTCTCTGCAGTGCTCAGATAGCTAGGCTGGGCTAGGTGCTAGACTCACAAGGCTCTCTTTCCTTCTGTCCCTCTCTGCAGTGCTCAGATAGCTAGGCTAGGTGTAGACTCACTGGGCTCTCTCTCCTTCTGTCTCTCTCTGCAGTGCTCAGGTAGCTAGGCCAGGTGCTAGACTCACAGGGCTCTATTTCCGTCTGTCCCTCTCTGCAGTGCTCAGATAGCTAGGTTGGGCTAGGTGCTAGACTCACAAGGCTCTCTTTCCTTCTGTCTCTCTCTGCAGTGCTCAGGTAGCTAGGCCAGGTGCTAGACTCACAGGCCTCTCTCTCCTTCTGTCTCTCTCTGCAGTGCTCAGATAGCTAGGCTGGGCTAGGTGCTAGACTCACAAGGCTCTCTTTCCTTCTGTCCCTCTCTGCAGTGCTCAGATAGCTAGGCTAGGTGCTAGACTCACAGGGCTCTCTCTCCTTCTGTCTCTCTCTCTGCAGTGCTCAGATAGCTAGGCTAGGTGCTAGACTCACTGGGCTCTTTCTCCTTCTGTCTCTCTCTGCAGTGCTCAGATAGCTAGGCTGGGCTAGGTGCTAGGGTCACAGGGCTCTCTCTCTCCTTCTGTCTCTCTCTGCAGTGCTCAGGTAGCTAGGCCAGGTGCTAGGCTCACAGGGCTCTCTTTCCTTCTGTCCCTCTCTGCAGTGCTCAGATAGCTAGGCTAGGTGCTAGGCCCACAGGGCTCTCTCTCCTTCTGTCCCTCTCTGCAGTGCTCAGATAGCTAGGCTTGGCTAGGTGCTAGGCTCACAGGTCTTTCTCTCCTTCTGTCTCCCTCTGCAGTGCTCAGATAGCTAGGCTAGGTGCTAGGCTCACAGGGCTCTCTCTCCTCCTGTGTCTCTCTGCAATGCTCAGATGGCTAGGCTAGGTGGAAGACTCACAGGGCTCTCTTTCCTTCTGTCTCTCTCTCTGCAGTGCTCAGATAGCTAGGCTAGGTGCTAGACTCCCAGGGCTCTCTCTCCTTCTGTCTCTCTCTGCAGTGCTCAGATAGCTAGGCTAGGCTAGGTGCTAGGCTCACAGGGCTCTCTCTCCTTCTGTCCCTCTCTGCAGTGCTCTGATAGCTAGGCTAGGCTAGGTGCTAGGCTCACATGGCTCTCTCTCCTTCTGTCTCTCTCTGCAGTGCTTAGAAAGCTAGGCTAGGTGCTAGGCTCACAGGGCTCTCTCTCCTTCTGTCTCTCTCTGCAGTGCTCAGGTAGCTAGGCCAGGTGCTAGGCTCACTGGGCTCTCTCTCCTTCTGTCTCTCTGCAGTGCTCAGATAGCTAGGCTAGGCTAGGTGCTAGACTCACAGGCCTCTCTCTCCTTTTGTCTCTCTCTGCAGTGCTCAGATAGCTAGGCTTGGCTAGGTGCTAGGCTCACAGGTCTTTCTCTCCTTCTGTCTCTTCTGCAGTGCTCAGATAGCTAGGCTAGGTGCTAGGCTCACAGGGCTCTCTCTCCTCCTGTGTCTCTCTGCAATGCTCAGATGGCTAGGCTAGGTGGAAGACTCACAGGGCTCTCTTTCCTTCTGTCCCTCTCTGCAGTGCTCAGATAGCTAGGCTAGGTGCTAGATTCACAGGGCTCTCTTTCCTTCTGTCTCTCTCTCTGCAGTGCTCAGATAGCTAGGCTAGGTGCTATACTCACAGGGCTCTCACTCCTTCTGTCCCTCTCTGCAGTGCTCTGATAGCTATGCTAGGCTAGGTGCTAGACTCACAGGCCTCTCTCTCCTTCTGTCGCTCTGCAGTGCTCAGATAGCTAGGCTAGGTGCTAGACTCACAGGGCTCTCTCTCCTTCTGTCGCTCTCTGCAGTGCTCAGATAGCTAGGCCAGGTGCTAGGCTCACAGGGCTCTCTCTCCTTCTGTCCCTCTCTGCAGTGCTCAGATAGCTAAGCTAGGTGCTAGGCTCACAGGGCTCTCTCTCCTTCTGTCTATAGCTAGGCTAGGCTAGGTGCTAGACTCACAGGCCTCTCTCTCCTTCTGTCGCTCTGCAGTGCTCAGATAGCTAGGCTAGGTGCTAGGCTCACAGGGCTCTCTTTCCTTCTGTCTCCCTCTGCAGTGCTCAGATAGCTAGGCTAGGTGCTAGGCTCACAGGGCTCTCTCTCCTTCTGTCTCTCTCTGCAGTGCTCAGATAGCTAGGCTAGTCTGGGTGCTAGACTCACAGGGCTCTCCTTCTGTCTCTCACTGCAGTGCTCAGATAGCTAGGCTTGGCTAGGTGCTAGGCTCACAGGTCTTTCTCTCCTTCTGTCTCCCTCTGCAGTGCTCAGATAGCTAGGCTAGGTGCTAGGCTCACAGGGCTCTCTCTCCTCCTGTGTCTCTCTGCAATGCTCAGATGGCTAGGCTAGGTGGAAGACTCACAGGGCTCTCTTTCCTTCTGTCCCTCTCTGCAGTGCTCAGATAGCTAGGCTAGGTGCTAGATTCACAGGGCTCTCTTTCCTTCTGTCCCTCTCTGCAGTGCTCAGATAGCTAGGCTGGGCTAGGTGCTAGACTCACAAGGCTCTCTTTCCTTTTGTCCCGCTCTGCAGTGCTCAGATAGCTAGGCTAGGTGCTAGACTCACAGGGCTCTCTCTCCTTCTGTCTCTCTCTCTGCAGTGCTCAGATAGCTAGGCTAGGTGCTATACTCACAGGGCTCTCTCTCCTTCTGTCCCTCTCTGCAGTGCTCTGATAGCTATGCTAGGCTAGGTGCTAGACTCACAGGCCTCTCTCTCCTTCTGTCGCTCTGCAGTGCTCAGATAGCTAGGCTAGGTGTAGACTCACAGGGCTCTCTCTCCTTCTGTCGCTCTCTGCAGTGCTCAGATAGCTAGGCCAGGTGCTAGGCTCACAGGGCTCTCTTTCCTTTTGTCCCTCTGCAGTGCTCAGATAGCTAGGCTAGGTGCTAGACTCACAGGGCTCTCTCTCCTTCTGTCGCTCTCTGCAGTGCTCAGATAGCTAGGCCAGGTGCTAGGCTCACAGGGCTCTCTCTCCTTCTGTCTATAGCTAGGCTAGGCTAGGTGCTAGGCTCACAGGGCTCTCTCTCCTCCTGTGTCTCTCTGCAGTGCTCTGATAGCTAGGCTAGGTACAAGGCTCATAGGGCTCTCTCTCCTTCTGTCTCTCTCTGCAGTGCTCAGATAGCTAGGCTAGTCTAGGTGCTAGACTCACAGGGCTCTCCTTCTGTCTCTCACTGCAGTGCTCAGATAGCTAGGCTTGGCTAAGTGCTAGACTCACAGGGCTCTCTCTCTCCTTCTGTCTCTCTCTGCAGTGCTCAGGTAGCTAGGCCAGGTGCTAGGCTCACAGGGCTCTCTTTCCGTCTGTCCCTCTCTGCAGTGCTCAGATAGCTAGGCTAGGTGCTAGGCTCACAGGGCTCTCTCTCCTTCTGTCGCTCTCTGCAGTGCTCAGATAGCTAGGCCAGGTGCTAGGCTCACAGGGCTCTCTCTCCTTCTGTCTCTATCTGCAGTGCTCAGATAGCTAGGCTAGGTGCGAGTGTCACAGGGCTCTCTCTCTCCTTCTGTCTCTCTCTGCAGTGCTCAGGTAGCTAGGCCAGGTGCTAGGCTCACAGGGCTCTCTTTCCTTCTGTCCCTCTCTGCAGTGCTCAGATAGCTAGGCTAGGTGCTAGGCCCACAGGGCTCTCTCTCCTTCTGTCCCTCTCTGCAGTGCTCAGATAGCTAGGCTAGGCTAAGTGCTAGACTCACAGGCCTCTCTCTCCTTCTGTCTCTCTCTGCAGTGCTCAGATAGCTAGGCTAGGCTAGGTGCTAGGGTCACAGGGCTCTCTCTCCTTCTGTCCCTCTCTGCAGTGCTCAGATAGCTAGGCTAGTCTAGGTGCTAGACCCACAGGGCTCCCCTTCTGTCTCTCACTGCAGTGCTCAGATAGCTAGGCTTGGCTAGGTGCTAGGCTCACAGGTCTTTCTCTCCTTCCGTCTCCCTCTGCAGTGCTCAGATAGCTAGGCTAGGTGCTAGGCTCACAGGGCTCTCTCTCCTCCTGTGTCTCTCTGCAATGCTCAGATGGCTAGGCTAGGTGGAAGACTCACAGGGCTCTCTTTCCTTCTGTCTCTCTCTCTGCAGTGCTCAGATAGCTAGGCTAGGTGCTAGACTCCCAGGGCTCTCTCTCCTTCTGTCTCTCTCTGCAGTGCTCAGATAGCTAGGCTAGGCTAGGTGCTAGGCTCACAGGGCTCTCTCTCCTTCTGTCTCTCTCTGCAGTGCTTAGAAAGCTAGGCTAGGTGCTTGGCTCACAGGGCTCTCTCTCCTTCTGTCTCTCTCTCCTTCTGTCTCTCTCTGCAGTGCTCAGGTAGCTAGGCCAGGTGCTAGGCTCACAGGGCTCTCTCTCCTTCTGTCTCTATCTGCAGTGCTCAGATAGCTAGGCTAGGTGCGAGTGTCACAGGGCTCTCTCTCTCCTTCTGTCTCTCTCTGCAGTGCTCAGGTAGCTAGGCCAGGTGCTAGGCTCACAGGGCTCTCTTTCCTTCTGTCCCTCTCTGCAGTGCTCAGATAGCTAGGCTAGGTGCTAGGCCCACAGGGCTCTCTCTCCTTCTGTCCCTCTCTGCAGTGCTCAGATAGCTAGGCTAGGCTAAGTGCTAGACTCACAGGCCTCTCTCTCCTTCTGTCTCTCTCTGCAGTGCTCAGATAGCTAGGCTAGGCTAGGTGCTAGGGTCACAGGGCTCTCTCTCTCCTTCTGTCTCTCTCTGCAGTGCTCAGGTAGCTAGGCTAGTCTAGGTGCTAGACCCACAGGGCTCCCCTTCTGTCTCTCACTGCAGTGCTCAGATAGCTAGGCTTGGCTAGGTGCTAGGCTCACAGGTCTTTCTCTCCTTCCGTCTCCCTCTGCAGTGCTCAGATAGCTAGGCTAGGTGCTAGGCTCACAGGGCTCTCTCTCCTCCTGTGTCTCTCTGCAATGCTCAGATGGCTAGGCTAGGTGGAAGACTCACAGGGCTCTCTTTCCTTCTGTCTCTCTCTCTGCAGTGCTCAGATAGCTAGGCTAGGTGCTAGACTCCCAGGGCTCTCTCTCCTTCTGTCTCTCTCTGCAGTGCTCAGATAGCTAGGCTAGGCTAGGTGCTAGGCTCACAGGGCTCTCTCTCCTTCTGTCTCTCTCTGCAGTGCTCAGGTAGCTAGGCCAGGTGCTAGGCTCACTGGGCTCTCTCTCCTTCTGTCTCTCTGCAGTGCTCAGATAGCTAGGCTAGGCTAGGTGCTAGACTCACAAGGCTCTCTTTCCTTCTGTCCCTCTCTGCAGTGCTCAGATAGCTAGGCTAGGTGCTAGGCTCACAGGGCTCTCTCTCTCCTATCTCTCCCTGCAGTGCTCTGATAGCTAGGCTAGGCTAGGTACAAGGCTCACAGGGCTCTCTCTCCTTCTGTCGCTCTCTGCAGTGCTCAGATAGCTAGGCCAGGTGCTAGGCTCACAGGGCTCTCTCTCCTTCTGTCCCTCTCTGCAGTGCTCAGATAGCTAAGCTAGGTGCTAGGCTCACAGGGCTCTCTCTCCTTCTGTCTATAGCTAGGCTAGGCTAGGTGCTAGGCTCACAGGGCTCTCTCTCTCCCTGCAGTGCTCTGATAGCTAGGCTAGGTACAAGGCTCATAGGGCTCTCTCTCCTTCTGTCTCTCTCTGCAGTGCTCAGATAGCTAGGCTAGTCTAGGTGCTAGACTCACAGGGCTCTCCTTCTGTCTCTCACTGCAGTGCTCAGATAGCTAGGCTTGGCTAGGTGCTAGGCTCACAGGGCTCTCTCTCCTCCTGTGTCTCTCTGCAATGCTCAGATGGCTAGGCTAGGTGGAAGACTCACAAGGCTCTCTTTCCTTTTGTCCCGCTCTGCAGTGCTCAGATAGCTAGGCTAGGTGCTAGACTCACAGGGCTCTCTCTCCTTCTGTCTCTCTCTCTGCAGTGCTCAGATAGCTAGGCTAGGTGCTATACTCACAGGGCTCTCTCTCCTTCTGTCCCTCTCTTCAGTGCTCTGATAGCTATGCTAGGCTAGGTGCTAGACTCACAGGCCTCTCTCTCCTTCTGTCTCTCTCTGCAGTACTCAGATAGCTAGGCTGGGCTAGGTGCTAGACTCACAAGGCCCTCTTTCCTTCTGTCCCTCTCTGCAGTGCTCAGATAGCTAGGCTAGGTGCTAGACTCACTGGGCTCTTTCTCCTTCTGTCTCTCTCTGCAGTGCTCAGATAGCTAGGCTGGGCTAGGTGCTAGGGTCACAGGGCTCTCTCTCTCCTTCTGTCTCTCTCTGCAGTGCTCAGATAGCTAGGCTAGGCTAGGTGCTAGGCTCACAGGGCTCTCTCTCCTTCTGTCTCTCTCTGCAGTGCTTAGAAAGCTAGGCTAGGTGCTTGGCTCACAGGGCTCTCTCTCCTTCTGTCTCTCTCTCCTTCTGTCTCTCTCTGCAGTGCTCAGGTAGCTAGGCCAGGTGCTAGGCTCACAGGGCTCTCTCTCCTTCTGTCTCTATCTGCAGTGCTCAGATAGCTAGGCTAGGTGCGAGTGTCACAGGGCTCTCTCTCTCCTTCTGTCTCTCTCTGCAGTGCTCAGGTAGCTAGGCCAGGTGCTAGGCTCACAGGGCTCTCTTTCCTTCTGTCCCTCTCTGCAGTGCTCAGATAGCTAGGCTAGGTGCTAGGCCCACAGGGCTCTCTCTCCTTCTGTCCCTCTCTGCAGTGCTCAGATAGCTAGGCTAGGCTAAGTGCTAGACTCACAGGCCTCTCTCTCCTTCTGTCTCTCTCTGCAGTGCTCAGGTAGCTAGGCTAGTCTAGGTGCTAGACCCACAGGGCTCCCCTTCTGTCTCTCACTGCAGTGCTCAGATAGCTAGGCTTGGCTAGGTGCTAGGCTCACAGGTCTTTCTCTCCTTCCGTCTCCCTCTGCAGTGCTCAGATAGCTAGGCTAGGTGCTAGGCTCACAGGGCTCTCTCTCCTCCTGTGTCTCTCTGCAATGCTCAGATGGCTAGGCTAGGTGGAAGACTCACAGGGCTCTCTTTCCTTCTGTCTCTCTCTCTGCAGTGCTCAGATAGCTAGGCTAGGTGCTAGACTCCCAGGGCTCTCTCTCCTTCTGTCTCTCTCTGCAGTGCTCAGATAGCTAGGCTAGGCTAGGTGCTAGGCTCACAGGGCTCTCTCTCCTTCTGTCTCTCTCTGCAGTGCTCAGGTAGCTAGGCCAGGTGCTAGGCTCACTGGGCTCTCTCTCCTTCTGTCTCTCTGCAGTGCTCAGATAGCTAGGCTAGGCTAGGTGCTAGACTCACAAGGCTCTCTTTCCTTCTGTCCCTCTCTGCAGTGCTCAGATAGCTAGGCTAGGTGCTAGGCTCACAGGGCTCTCTCTCTCCTATCTCTCCCTGCAGTGCTCTGATAGCTAGGCTAGGCTAGGTACAAGGCTCACAGGGCTCTCTCTCCTTCTGTCGCTCTCTGCAGTGCTCAGATAGCTAGGCCAGGTGCTAGGCTCACAGGGCTCTCTCTCCTTCTGTCTATAGCTAGGCTAGGCTAGGTGCTAGGCTCACAGGGCTCTCTCTCTCCCTGCAGTGCTCTGATAGCTAGGCTAGGTACAAGGCTCATAGGGCTCTCTCTCCTTCTGTCTCTCTCTGCAGTGCTCAGATAGCTAGGCTAGTCTAGGTGCTAGACTCACAGGGCTCTCCTTCTGTCTCTCACTGCAGTGCTCAGATAGCTAGGCTTGGCTAGGTGCTAGGCTCACAGGGCTCTCTCTCCTCCTGTGTCTCTCTGCAATGCTCAGATGGCTAGGCTAGGTGGAAGACTCACAAGGCTCTCTTTCCTTTTGTCCCGCTCTGCAGTGCTCAGATAGCTAGGCTAGGTGCTAGACTCACAGGGCTCTCTCTCCTTCTGTCTCTCTCTCTGCAGTGCTCAGATAGCTAGGCTAGGTGCTATACTCACAGGGCTCTCTCTCCTTCTGTCCCTCTCTTCAGTGCTCTGATAGCTATGCTAGGCTAGGTGCTAGACTCACAGGCCTCTCTCTCCTTCTGTCTCTCTCTGCAGTACTCAGATAGCTAGGCTGGGCTAGGTGCTAGACTCACAAGGCCCTCTTTCCTTCTGTCCCTCTCTGCAGTGCTCAGATAGCTAGGCTAGGTGCTAGACTCACTGGGCTCTTTCTCCTTCTGTCTCTCTCTGCAGTGCTCAGATAGCTAGGCTGGGCTAGGTGCTAGGGTCACAGGGCTCTCTCTCTCCTTCTGTCTCTCTCTGCAGTGCTCAGGTAGCTAGGCCAGGTGCTAGGGTCACAGGGCTCTCTCTCTCCTTCTGTCTCTCTCTGCAGTGCTCAGGTAGCTAGGCCAGGTGCTAGGCTCACAGGGCTCTCTTTCCTTCTGTCCCTCTCCGCAGTGCTCAGATAGCTAGGCTAGGTGCTAGGCCCACAGGGCTCTCTCTCCTTCTGTCCCTCTCTGCAGTGCTCAGATAGCTAGGCTAGGCTAAGTGCTAGACTCACAGGCCTCTCTCTCCTTCTGTCTCTCTCTGCAGTGCTCAGATAGCTAGGCTAGGCTAGGTGCTAGGGTCACAGGGCTCTCTCTCTCCTTCTGTCTCTCTCTGCAGTGCTCAGGTAGCTAGGCCAGGTGCTAGGCTCACAGGGCTCTCTTTCCGTCTGTCCCTCTCTGCAGTGCTCAGATAGCTAGGCTAGGTGCTAGGCTCACAGGGCTCTCTCTCCTTCTGTCCCTCTCTGCAGTGCTCAGATAGCTAGGCTAGGCTAAGTGCTAGACTCACAGGCCTCTCTCTCCTTCTGTCTCTCTCTGCAGTACTCAGATAGCTAGGCTGGGCTAGGTGCTAGACTCACAAGGCTCTCTATCCTTCTGTCCCTCTCTGCAGTGCTCAGATAGCTAGGCTAGGCTAAGTGCTAGACTCACAGGCCTCTCTCTCCTTCTGTCTCTCTCTGCAGTACTCAGATAGCTAGGCTGGGCTAGGTGCTAGACTCACAAGGCTCTCTATCCTTCTGTCCCTCTCTGCAGTGCTCAGATAGCTAGGCTAGGCTAGGTGCTAGACTCACAAGGCTCTCTTTCCTTTTGTCCCGCTCTGCAGTGCTCAGATAGCTAGGCTAGGTGCTAGACTCACAGGGCTCTCTCTCCTTCTGTCTCTCTCTCTGCAGTGCTCAGATAGCTAGGCTAGGTGCTATACTCACAGGGCTCTCTCTCCTTCTGTCCCTCTCTGCAGTGCTCTGATAGCTATGCTAGGCTAGGTGCTAGACTCACAGGCCTCTCTCTCCTTCTGTCGCTCTGCAGTGCTCAGATAGCTAGGCTAGGTGTTGACTCACAGGGCTCTCTCTCCTTCTGTCGCTCTCTGCAGTGCTCAGATAGCTAGGCCAGGTGCTAGGCTCACAGGGCTCTCTTTCCTTTTGTCCCTCTGCAGTGCTCAGATAGCTAGGCTAGGTGCTAGACTCACAGGGCTCTCTCTCCTTCTGTCGCTCTCTGCAGTGCTCAGATAGCTAGGCCAGGTGCTAGGCTCACAGGGCTCTCTCTCCTTCTGTCCCTCTCTGCAGTGCTCAGATAGCTAAGCTAGGTGCTAGGCTCACAGGGCTCTCTCTCCTTCTGTCTATAGCTAGGCTAGGCTAGGTGCTAGGCTCACAGGGCTCTCTCTCTCCTATCTCTCCCTGCAGTGCTCTGATAGCTAGGCTAGGCTAGGTACAAGGCTCATAGGGCTCTCTCTCCTTCTGTCTCTCTCTGCAGTACTCAGATAGCTAGGCTGGGCTAGGTGCTAGACTCACAAGGCTCTCTATCCTTCTGTCCCTCTCTGCAGTGCTCAGATAGCTAGGCTAGGCTAGGTGCTAGGCTCACAGGGCTCTCTCTCCTTCTGTCCCTCTCTGCAGTGCTCTGATAGCTAGGCTGGGCTAGGTGCTAGACTCACAGGGCTCTCTCTCCTTCTGTCTCTCTCTGCAGTGCTCAGGTAGCTAGGCCAGGTGCTAGACTCACAGGGCTCTATTTCCTTCTGTCCCTCTCTGCAGTGCTCAGATAGCTAGGCTAGGCTAGGTGCTAGGCTCACAGGTCTCTCTCTCCTTCTGTCCCTCTCTGCAGTGCTCTGATAGCTAGGCTAGGCTAGGTGCTAGGCCCACAGGGCTCTCTCTCCTTCTGTCCCTCTCTGCAGTGCTCAGATAGCTAGGCTAGGCTAAGTGCTAGACTCACAGGCCTCTCTCTCCTTCTGTCTCTCTCTGCAGTACTCAGATAGCTAGGCTGGGCTAGGTGCTAGACTCACAAGGCCCTCTTTCCTTCTGTCCCTCTCTGCAGTGCTCAGATAGCTAGGCTAGGTGCTAGACTCACTGGGCTCTTTCTCCTTCTGTCTCTCTCTGCAGTGCTCAGGTAGCTAGGCCAGGTGCTAGGCTCACAGGGCTCTCTTTCCGTCTGTCCCTCTCTGCAGTGCTCAGATAGCTAGGCTAGGTGCTAGGCTCACAGGGCTCTCTCTCCTTCTGTCCCTCTCTGCAGTGCTCAGATAGCTAGGCTAGGCTAAGTGCTAGACTCACAGGCCTCTCTCTCCTTCTGTCTCTCTCTGCAGTACTCAGATAGCTAGGCTGGGCTAGGTGCTAGACTCACAAGGCTCTCTATCCTTCTGTCCCTCTCTGCAGTGCTCAGATAGCTAGGCTAGGCTAGGTGCTAGGCTCACAGGGCTCTCTCTCCTTCTGTCCCTCTCTGCAGTGCTCTGATAGCTAGGCTGGGCTAGGTGCTAGACTCACAGGGCTCTCTCTCCTTCTGTCTCTCTCTGCAGTGCTCAGGTAGCTAGGCCAGGTGCTAGACTCACAGGGCTCTATTTCCTTCTGTCCCTCTCTGCAGTGCTCAGATAGCTAGGCTAGGCTAGGTGCTAGGCTCACAGGTCTCTCTCTCCTTCTGTCCCTCTCTGCAGTGCTCTGATAGCTAGGCTAGGCTAGGTGCTAGGCCCACAGGGCTCTCTCTCCTTCTGTCCCTCTCTGCAGTGCTCAGATAGCTAGGCTAGGCTAAGTGCTAGACTCACAGGCCTCTCTCTCCTTCTGTCTCTCTCTGCAGTGCTCAGATAGCTAGGCTAGGCTAGGTGCTAGGGTCACAGGGCTCTCTCTCTCCTTCTGTCTCTCTCTGCAGTGCTCAGGTAGCTAGGCCAGGTGCTAGGCTCACAGGGCTCTCTTTCCGTCTGTCCCTCTCTGCAGTGCTCAGATAGCTAGGCTAGGTGCTAGGCTCACAGGGCTCTCTCTCCTTCTGTCCCTCTCTGCAGTGCTCAGATAGCTAGGCTAGGCTAAGTGCTAGACTCACAGGCCTCTCTCTCCTTCTGTCTCTCTCTGCAGTACTCAGATAGCTAGGCTGGGCTAGGTGCTAGACTCACAAGGCTCTCTATCCTTCTGTCCCTCTCTGCAGTGCTCAGATAGCTAGGCTAGGCTAAGTGCTAGACTCACAGGCCTCTCTCTCCTTCTGTCTCTCTCTGCAGTACTCAGATAGCTAGGCTGGGCTAGGTGCTAGACTCACAAGGCTCTCTATCCTTCTGTCCCTCTCTGCAGTGCTCAGATAGCTAGGCTAGGCTAGGTGCTAGACTCACAAGGCTCTCTTTCCTTTTGTCCCGCTCTGCAGTGCTCAGATAGCTAGGCTAGGTGCTAGACTCACAGGGCTCTCTCTCCTTCTGTCTCTCTCTCTGCAGTGCTCAGATAGCTAGGCTAGGTGCTATACTCACAGGGCTCTCTCTCCTTCTGTCCCTCTCTGCAGTGCTCTGATAGCTATGCTAGGCTAGGTGCTAGACTCACAGGCCTCTCTCTCCTTCTGTCGCTCTGCAGTGCTCAGATAGCTAGGCTAGGTGTTGACTCACAGGGCTCTCTCTCCTTCTGTCGCTCTCTGCAGTGCTCAGATAGCTAGGCCAGGTGCTAGGCTCACAGGGCTCTCTTTCCTTTTGTCCCTCTGCAGTGCTCAGATAGCTAGGCTAGGTGCTAGACTCACAGGGCTCTCTCTCCTTCTGTCGCTCTCTGCAGTGCTCAGATAGCTAGGCCAGGTGCTAGGCTCACAGGGCTCTCTCTCCTTCTGTCCCTCTCTGCAGTGCTCAGATAGCTAAGCTAGGTGCTAGGCTCACAGGGCTCTCTCTCCTTCTGTCTATAGCTAGGCTAGGCTAGGTGCTAGGCTCACAGGGCTCTCTCTCTCCTATCTCTCCCTGCAGTGCTCTGATAGCTAGGCTAGGCTAGGTACAAGGCTCATAGGGCTCTCTCTCCTTCTGTCTCTCTCTGCAGTACTCAGATAGCTAGGCTGGGCTAGGTGCTAGACTCACAAGGCTCTCTATCCTTCTGTCCCTCTCTGCAGTGCTCAGATAGCTAGGCTAGGCTAGGTGCTAGGCTCACAGGGCTCTCTCTCCTTCTGTCCCTCTCTGCAGTGCTCTGATAGCTAGGCTGGGCTAGGTGCTAGACTCACAGGGCTCTCTCTCCTTCTGTCTCTCTCTGCAGTGCTCAGGTAGCTAGGCCAGGTGCTAGACTCACAGGGCTCTATTTCCTTCTGTCCCTCTCTGCAGTGCTCAGATAGCTAGGCTAGGCTAGGTGCTAGGCTCACAGGTCTCTCTCTCCTTCTGTCCCTCTCTGCAGTGCTCTGATAGCTAGGCTAGGCTAGGTGCTAGGCCCACAGGGCTCTCTCTCCTTCTGTCCCTCTCTGCAGTGCTCAGATAGCTAGGCTAGGCTAAGTGCTAGACTCACAGGCCTCTCTCTCCTTCTGTCTCTCTCTGCAGTACTCAGATAGCTAGGCTGGGCTAGGTGCTAGACTCACAAGGCCCTCTTTCCTTCTGTCCCTCTCTGCAGTGCTCAGATAGCTAGGCTAGGTGCTAGACTCACTGGGCTCTTTCTCCTTCTGTCTCTCTCTGCAGTGCTCAGGTAGCTAGGCCAGGTGCTAGGCTCACAGGGCTCTCTTTCCGTCTGTCCCTCTCTGCAGTGCTCAGATAGCTAGGCTAGGTGCTAGGCTCACAGGGCTCTCTCTCCTTCTGTCCCTCTCTGCAGTGCTCAGATAGCTAGGCTAGGCTAAGTGCTAGACTCACAGGCCTCTCTCTCCTTCTGTCTCTCTCTGCAGTACTCAGATAGCTAGGCTGGGCTAGGTGCTAGACTCACAAGGCTCTCTATCCTTCTGTCCCTCTCTGCAGTGCTCAGATAGCTAGGCTAGGCTAGGTGCTAGGCTCACAGGGCTCTCTCTCCTTCTGTCCCTCTCTGCAGTGCTCTGATAGCTAGGCTGGGCTAGGTGCTAGACTCACAGGGCTCTCTCTCCTTCTGTCTCTCTCTGCAGTGCTCAGGTAGCTAGGCCAGGTGCTAGACTCACAGGGCTCTATTTCCTTCTGTCCCTCTCTGCAGTGCTCAGATAGCTAGGCTAGGCTAGGTGCTAGGCTCACAGGTCTCTCTCTCCTTCTGTCCCTCTCTGCAGTGCTCTGATAGCTAGGCTAGGCTAGGTGCTAGGCCCACAGGGCTCTCTCTCCTTCTGTCCCTCTCTGCAGTGCTCAGATAGCTAGGCTAGGCTAAGTGCTAGACTCACAGGCCTCTCTCTCCTTCTGTCTCTCTCTGCAGTACTCAGATATCTAGGCTGGGCTAGGTGCTAGACTCACAAGGCCCTCTTTCCTTCTGTCCCTCTCTGCAGTGCTCAGATAGCTAGGCTAGGTGCTAGACTCACTGGGCTCTTTCTCCTTCTGTCTCTCTCTGCAGTGCTCAGATAGCTAGGCTGGGCTAGGTGCTAGACTCACAAGGCTCTCTATCCTTCTGTCCCTCTCTGCAGTGCTCAGATAGCTAGGCTAGGTGCTAGACTCACTGGGCTCTTTCTCCTTCTGTCTCTCTCTGCAGTGCTCAGATAGCTAGGCTGGGCTAGGTGCTAGGCTAGGTGCTAGGCTCACAGGGCTCTCTCTCCTTCTGTCTCTCTCTGCAGTGCTCAGGTAGCTAGGCCAGGTGCTAGGCTCACAGGGCTCTCTTTCCTTCTGTCCCTCTCTGCAGTGCTCAGATAGCTAGGCTAGGTGCTAGGCCCACAGGGCTCTCTCTCCTTCTGTCCTTCTCTGCATTGCTCAGATAGCTAGGCTAGGCTAAGTGCTAGACTCACAGGCCTCTCTCTCCTTCTGTCCCTCTCTGCAGTGCTCAGATAGCTAGGCTAGGCTAGGTGCTAGGCTCACAGGTCTCTCTCTCCTTCTGTCCCTCTCTGCAGTGCTCTGATAGCTAGGCTAGGCTAGGTGCTAGGCCCACAGGGCTCTCTCTCCTTCTGTCCCTCTCTGCAGTGCTCAGATAGCTAGGCTAGGCTAAGTGCTAGACTCACAGGCCTCTCTCTCCTTCTGTCTCTCTCTGCAGTACTCAGATATCTAGGCTGGGCTAGGTGCTAGACTCACAAGGCCCTCTTTCCTTCTGTCCCTCTCTGCAGTGCTCAGATAGCTAGGCTAGGTGCTAGACTCACTGGGCTCTTTCTCCTTCTGTCTCTCTCTGCAGTGCTCAGATAGCTAGGCTGGGCTAGGTGCTAGACTCACAAGGCTCTCTATCCTTCTGTCCCTCTCTGCAGTGCTCAGATAGCTAGGCTAGGTGCTAGACTCACTGGGCTCTTTCTCCTTCTGTCTCTCTCTGCAGTGCTCAGATAGCTAGGCTGGGCTAGGTGCTAGGCTAGGTGCTAGGCTCACAGGGCTCTCTCTCCTTCTGTCTCTCTCTGCAGTGCTCAGGTAGCTAGGCCAGGTGCTAGGCTCACAGGGCTCTCTTTCCTTCTGTCCCTCTCTGCAGTGCTCAGATAGCCAGGCTAGGTGCTAGGCCCACAGGGCTCTCTCTCCTTCTGTCCTTCTCTGCAGTGCTCAGATAGCTAGGCTAGGCTAAGTGCTAGACTCACAGGCCTCTCTCTCCTTCTGTCTCTCTCTGCAGTGCTCAGATAGCTAGGCTAGGCTAGGTGCTAGGCCCACAGGGCTCTCTCTCCTTCTGTCCTTCTCTGCAGTGCTCAGATAGCTAGGCTAGGCTAAGTGCTAGGCTCACAGGTCTTTCTCTCCTTCTGTCTCCCTCTGCAGTGCTCAGATAGCTAGGCTAGGTGTTAGGCTCACAGGGCTCTCTCTCCTCCTGTGTCTCTCTGCAATGCTCAGATGGCTAGGCTAGGTGGAAGACTCACAGGGCTCTCTTTCCTTCTGTCCCTCTCTGCAGTGCTCAGATAGCTAGGCTAGGTGCTAGATTCACAGGGCTCTCTTTCCTTCTGTCCCTCTCTGCAGTGCTCAGATAGCTAGGCTGGGCTAGGTGCTAGACTCACAAGGCTCTCTTTCCTTTTGTCCCGCTCTGCAGTGCTCAGATAGCTAGGCTAGGTGCTAGACTCACAGGGCTCTCTCTCCTTCTGTCTCTCTCTCTGCAGTGCTCAGATAGCTAGGCTAGGTGCTAGACTCCCAGGGCTCTCTCTCCTTCTGTCTCTCTCTGCAGTGCTCAGATAGCTAGGCTAGGCTAGGTGCTAGGCTCACAGGGCTCTCTCTCCTTCTGTCCCTCTCTGCAGTGCTCTGATAGCTAGGCTGGGCTAGGTGCTAGACTCTCAAGGCTCTCTTTCCTTTTGTCCCTCTGCAGTGCTCAGATAGCTAGGCTAGGTGCTAGACTCACAGGGCTCTCTCTCCTTCTGTCTCTCTCTGCAGTGCTCAGGTAGCTAGGCCAGGTGCTAGACTCACAGGGCTCTATTTCCTTCTGTCCCTCTCTGCAGTGCTCAGATTGCTAGGCTAGGCTAGGTGCTAGGCTCACAGGTCTCTCTCTCCTTCTGTCCCTCTCTGCAGTGCTCTGATAGCTAGGCTAGGCTAGGTGCTAGGCTCACAGGGCTCTCTCTCCTTCTGTCTCTCTCTGCAGTGCTTAGAAAGCTAGGCTAGGTGCTCGGCTCACAGAGCTCTCTCTCCTTCTTTCTCTCTCTGCAGTGCTCAGGTAGCTAGGCCAGGTGCTAGGCTCACAGGGCTCTCTTTCCTTCTGTCCCTCTCTGCAGTGCTCAGATAGCTAGGCTAGGTGCTAGGCCCACAGGGCTCTCTCTCCTTCTGTCCCTCTCTGCAGTGCTCAGATAGCTAGGCTAGGCTAAGTGCTAGACTCACAGGCCTCTCTCTCCTTCTGTCTCTCTCTGCAGTACTCAGATAGCTAGGCTGGGCTAGGTGCTAGACTCACAGGCCTCTCTCTCCTTCTGTCTCTCTCTGCAGTACTCAGATAGCTAGGCTGGGCTAGGTGCTAGACTCACAAGGCTCTCTATCCTTCTGTCCCTCTCTGCAGTGCTCAGATAGCTAGGCTAGGTGCTAGACTCACTGGGCTCTTTCTCCTTCTGTCTCTCTCTGCAGTGCTCAGATAGCTAGGCTTGGCTAGGTGCTAGGCTAGGTGCTAGGCTCACAGGTCTCTCTCTCCTTCTGTCCCTCTCTGCAGTGCTCAGATAGCTAGGCTAGGCTAAGTGCTAGACTCACAGGCCTCTCTCTCCTTCTGTCTCTCTCTGCAGTGCTCAGATAGCTAGGCTAGGCTAGGTGCTAGAGTCACGGGGCTCTCTCTCCTTCTGTCCCTCTCTGCAGTGCTCAGATAGCTAGGCTAGGCTAAGTGCTAGACTCACAAGGCTCTCTTTCCTTTTGTCCCTCTCTGCAGTGCTCAGATAGCTAGGCTAGGTGTAGACTCACTGGGCTCTCTCTCCTTCTGTCTCTCTCTGCAGTGCTCAGATAGCTAGGCTGGGCTAGGTGCTAGACTCACAAGGCTCTCTTTCCTTTTGTCCCTCTGCAGTGCTCAGATAGCTAGGCTAGGTGCTAGACTCACAGGGCTCTCTCTCCTTCTGTCGCGCTCTCTGCAGTGCTCAGATAGCTAGGCTAGGTGCTAGACTCACAGGGCTCTCTCTCCTTCTGTCGCTCTCTGCAGTGCTCAGATAGCTAGGCTAGGCTAGGTGCTAGGCCCACAGGGCTCTCTCTCCTTCTGTCCTTCTCTGCAGTGCTCAGATAGCTAGGCTAGGCTAAGTGCTAGGCTCACAGGTCTTTCTCTCCTTCTGTCTCCCTCTGCAGTGCTCAGATAGCTAGGCTAGGTGTTAGGCTCACAGGGCTCTCTCTCCTCCTGTGTCTCTCTGCAATGCTCAGATGGCTAGGCTAGGTGGAAGACTCACAGGGCTCTCTTTCCTTCTGTCCCTCTCTGCAGTGCTCAGATAGCTAGGCTAGGTGCTAGATTCACAGGGCTCTCTTTCCTTCTGTCCCTCTCTGCAGTGCTCAGATAGCTAGGCTGGGCTAGGTGCTAGACTCACAAGGCTCTCTTTCCTTTTGTCCCGCTCTGCAGTGCTCAGATAGCTAGGCTAGGTGCTAGACTCACAGGGCTCTCTCTCCTTCTGTCTCTCTCTCTGCAGTGCTCAGATAGCTAGGCTAGGTGCTAGACTCACAGGCCTCTCTCTCCTTCTGTCGCTCTGCAGTGCTCAGATAGCTAGGCTAGGTGTAGACTCACAGGGCTCTCTCTCCTTCTGTCGCTCTCTGCAGTGCTCAGATAGCTAGGCTAGGTGCTAGACTCCCAGGGCTCTCTCTCCTTCTGTCTCTCTCTGCAGTGCTCAGATAGCTAGGCTAGGCTAGGTGCTAGGCTCACAGGGCTCTCTCTCCTTCTGTCCCTCTCTGCAGTGCTCTGATAGCTAGGCTGGGCTAGGTGCTAGACTCTCAAGGCTCTCTTTCCTTTTGTCCCTCTGCAGTGCTCAGATAGCTAGGCTAGGTGCTAGACTCACAGGGCTCTCTCTCCTTCTGTCTCTCTCTGCAGTGCTCAGGTAGCTAGGCCAGGTGCTAGACTCACAGGGCTCTATTTCCTTCTGTCCCTCTCTGCAGTGCTCAGATAGCTAGGCTAGGCTAGGTGCTAGGCTCACAGGTCTCTCTCTCCTTCTGTCCCTCTCTGCAGTGCTCTGATAGCTAGGCTAGGCTAGGTGCTAGGCTCACAGGGCTCTCTCTCCTTCTGTCTCTCTCTGCAGTGCTTAGAAAGCTAGGCTAGGTGCTCGGCTCACAGAGCTCTCTCTCCTTCTTTCTCTCTCTGCAGTGCTCAGGTAGCTAGGCCAGGTGCTAGGCTCACAGGGCTCTCTTTCCTTCTGTCCCTCTCTGCAGTGCTCAGATAGCTAGGCTAGGTGCTAGGCCCACAGGGCTCTCTCTCCTTCTGTCCCTCTCTGCAGTGCTCAGATAGCTAGGCTAGGCTAAGTGCTAGACTCACAGGCCTCTCTCTCCTTCTGTCTCTCTCTGCAGTACTCAGATAGCTAGGCTGGGCTAGGTGCTAGACTCACAGGCCTCTCTCTCCTTCTGTCTCTCTCTGCAGTACTCAGATAGCTAGGCTGGGCTAGGTGCTAGACTCACAAGGCTCTCTATCCTTCTGTCCCTCTCTGCAGTGCTCAGATAGCTAGGCTAGGTGCTAGACTCACTGGGCTCTTTCTCCTTCTGTCTCTCTCTGCAGTGCTCAGATAGCTAGGCTTGGCTAGGTGCTAGGCTAGGTGCTAGGCTCACAGGTCTCTCTCTCCTTCTGTCCCTCTCTGCAGTGCTCAGATAGCTAGGCTAGGCTAAGTGCTAGACTCACAGGCCTCTCTCTCCTTCTGTCTCTCTCTGCAGTGCTCAGATAGCTAGGCTAGGCTAGGTGCTAGAGTCACGGGGCTCTCTCTCCTTCTGTCCCTCTCTGCAGTGCTCAGATAGCTAGGCTAGGCTAAGTGCTAGACTCACAAGGCTCTCTTTCCTTTTGTCCCTCTCTGCAGTGCTCAGATAGCTAGGCTAGGTGTAGACTCACTGGGCTCTCTCTCCTTCTGTCTCTCTCTGCAGTGCTCAGATAGCTAGGCTGGGCTAGGTGCTAGACTCACAAGGCTCTCTTTCCTTTTGTCCCTCTGCAGTGCTCAGATAGCTAGGCTAGGTGCTAGACTCACAGGGCTCTCTCTCCTTCTGTCGCGCTCTCTGCAGTGCTCAGATAGCTAGGCTAGGTGCTAGACTCACAGGGCTCTCTCTCCTTCTGTCGCTCTCTGCAGTGCTCAGATAGCTAGGCCAGGTGCTAGGCTCACAGGGCTCTCTCTCCTTCTGTCCCTCTCTGCAGTGCTCAGATAGCTAGGCTAGGTGCTAGACTCACAGGGCTCTCTCTCCTTCTGTCGCTCTCTGCAGTGCTCAGATAGCTAGGCCAGGTGCTAGGCTCACAGGGCTCTCTCTCCTTCTGTCCCTCTCTGCAGTGCTCAGATAGCTAGGCTAGGTGCTAGACTCACAGGGCTCCCTCTCCTTCTGTCCCTCTCTGCAGTGCTCTGATAGCTAGGCTAGGCTAGGTGCTAGGGTCACAGGGCTCTCTCTCTCCTTCTGTCTCTCTCTGCAGTGCTCAGGTAGCTAGGCCAGGTGCTAGGCTCACAGGGCTCTCTCTCTCCTATCTCTCCCTGCAGTGCTCTGATAGCTAGGCTAGGTGCTAGACTCACAGGGCTCCCTCTCCTTCTGTCCCTCTCTGCAGTGCTCTGATAGCTAGGCTAGGCTAGGTGCTAGGGTCACAGGGCTCTCTCTCTCCTTCTGTCTCTCTCTGCAGTGCTCAGGTAGCTAGGCCAGGTGCTAGGCTCACAGGGCTCTCTTTCTGTCTGTCCCTCTCTGCAGTGCTCAGATAGCTAGGCTGGGCTAGGTGCTAGACTCACAAGGCTATCTATCCTTCTGTCCCTCTCTGCAGTGCTCAGATAGCTAGGCTAGGTGCTAGACTCACTGGGCTCTTTCTCCTTCTGTCTCTCTCTGCAGTGCTCAGATAGCTAGGCTGGGCTAGGTGCTAGGCTAGGTGCTAGGCTCACAGGGCTCTCTCTCCTTCTGTCCCTCTCTGCAGTGCTCAGATAGCTAGGCTAGGTACTAGGCTCACAGGGCTCTCTCTCCTTCTGTCGCTCTCTGCAGTGCTCAGATAGCTAGGCCAGGTGCTAGGCTCACAGGGCTCTCTCTCCTTCTGTCTCTATCTGCAGTGCTCAGATAGCTAGGCTAGGTGCTAGGGTCACAGGGCTCTCTCTCTCCTTCTGTCTCTCTCTGCAGTGCTCAGGTAGCTAGGCCAGGTGCTAGGCTCACAGGGCTCTCTTTCCTTCTGTCCCTCTCTGCAGTGCTCAGATAGCTAGGCTAGGTGCTAGACTCACAGGGCTCTCTCTCCTTCTGTCTCTCTGCAGTGCTCAGATAGCTAGGCTGGGCTAGGTGCTAGACTCACAAGGCTCTCTTTCCTTTTGTCCCTCTCTGCAGTGCTCAGATAGCTAGGCTAGGTGCTAGACTCACAGGGCTCTCTCTCCTTCTGTCGCTCTCTGCAGTGCTCAGATAGCTAGGCCAGGTGCTAGGCTCACAGGGCTCTCTCTCCTTCTGTCCCTCTCTGCAGTGCTCAGATAGCTAGGCTAGGTGCTAGACTCACAGGGCTCTCTCTCCTTCTGTCGCTCTCTGCAGTGCTCAGATAGCTAGGCCAGGTGCTAGGCTCACAGGGCTCTCTCTCCTTCTGTCCCTCTCTGCAGTGCTCAGATAGCTAGGCTAGGTGCTAGACTCACAGGGCTTTCTCTCCTTCTGTCGCTCTCTGTAGTGCTCAGATAGCTAGGCCAGGTGCTAGGCTCACAGGGCTCTCTCTCTCCTATCTCTCCCTGCAGTGCTCTGATAGCTAGGCTAGGTGCTAGACTCACAGGGCTCCCTCTCCTTCTGTCCCTCTCTGCAGTGCTCTGATAGCTAGGCTAGGCTAGGTGCTAGGCTCACAGGGCTCTCTCTCCTTCTGTCTCTCTCTGTAGTGCTTAGAAAGTTAGGCTAGCTGCTCGGCTCACAGGGCTCTCTCTCCTTCTGTCTCTCTCTGCAGTGCTCAGATAGCTAGGCTAGGTGCTAGACTCACAGGGCTCTCTCTCCTTCTGTCTATAGCTAGGCTAGGCTAGGTGCTAGGCTCACAGGGCTCTCTCTCTCTTATCTCTCCCTGCAGTGCTCTGATAGCTAGGCTAGGTGCTAGACTCACAGGGCTCTCTCTCCTTCTGTCTCTATCTGCAGTGCTCAGATAGCTAGGCTAGGTGCTAGACTCACAGGGCTCTCTCTCCTTCTGTCTCTATCTGCAGTGCTCTGATAGCTAGGCTAGGTGCTAGACTCACAGGGCTCTCTCTCCTTCTGTCTCTATCTGCAGTGCTCTGATAGCTAGGCTAGGTGCTAGACTCACAGGGCTCTCTCTCCTTCTGTCCCTCTCTGCAGTGCTCAGATAGCTAGGCTAGGCTAAGTGCTAGACTCACAGGCCTCTCTCTCCTTCTGTCTCTCTCTGCAGTGCTCAGATAGCTAGGCTAGGCTAGGTGCTAGGGTCACAGGGCTCTCTCTCCTTCTGTCTCTCACTGCAGTGCTCAGATAGCTAGGCTTGGCTAGGTGCTAGGCTCACAGGTCTTTCTCTCCTTCTGTCTCCCTCTGCAGTGCTCAGATAGCTAGGCTAGGTGCTAGGCTCACAGGGCTCTCTCTCCTCCTGTGTCTCTATGCAATGCTCAGATGGCTAGGCTAGGTGGAAGACTCACAGGGCTCTCTTTCCTTCTGTCCCTCTCTGCAGTGCTCAGATAGCTAGGCTAGGTGCTAGATTCACAGGGCTCTCTTTCCTTCTGTCCCTCTCTGCAGTGCTCAGATAGCTAGGCTGGGCTAGGTGCTAGACTCACAAGGCTCTCTTTCCTTTTGTCCCGCTCTGCAGTGCTCAGATAGCTAGGCTAGGTGCTAGACTCACAGGGCTCTCTCTCCTTCTGTCTCTCTCTCTGCAGTGCTCAGATAGCTAGGCTAGGTGCTATACTCACAGGGCTCTCTCTCCTTCTGTCCCTCTCTGCAGTGCTCTGATAGCTATGCTAGGCTAGGTGCTAGACTCACAGGCCTCTCTCTCCTTCTGTCGCTCTCTGCAGTGCTCAGATAGCTAGGCCAGGTGCTAGGCTCACAGGGCTCTCTTTCCTTTTGTCCCTCTGCAGTGCTCAGATAGCTAGGCTAGGTGCTAGACTCACAGGGCTCTCTCTCCTTCTGTCTCTATCTGCAGTGCTCTGATAGCTAGGCTAGGTGCTAGACTCACAGGGCTCTCTCTCCTTCTGTCCCTCTCTGCAGTGCTCAGATAGCTAGGCTAGGCTAAGTGCTAGACTCACAGGCCTCTCTCTCCTTCTGTCTCTCTCTGCAGTGCTCAGATAGCTAGGCTAGGCTAGGTGCTAGGGTCACAGGGCTCTCTCTCCTTCTGTCTCTCACTGCAGTGCTCAGATAGCTAGGCTTGGCTAGGTGCTAGGCTCACAGGTCTTTCTCTCCTTCTGTCTCCCTCTGCAGTGCTCAGATAGCTAGGCTAGGTGCTAGGCTCACAGGGCTCTCTCTCCTCCTGTGTCTCTCTGCAATGCTCAGATGGCTAGGCTAGGTGGAAGACTCACAGGGCTCTCTTTCCTTCTGTCCCTCTCTGCAGTGCTCAGATAGCTAGGCTAGGTGCTAGATTCACAGGGCTCTCTTTCCTTCTGTCCCTCTCTGCAGTGCTCAGATAGCTAGGCTGGGCTAGGTGCTAGACTCACAAGGCTCTCTTTCCTTTTGTCCCGCTCTGCAGTGCTCAGATAGCTAGGCTAGGTGCTAGACTCACAGGGCTCTCTCTCCTTCTGTCTCTCTCTCTGCAGTGCTCAGATAGCTAGGCTAGGTGCTATACTCACAGGGCTCTCTCTCCTTCTGTCCCTCTCTGCAGTGCTCTGATAGCTATGCTAGGCTAGGTGCTAGACTCACAGGCCTCTCTCTCCTTCTGTCGCTCTCTGCAGTGCTCAGATAGCTAGGCCAGGTGCTAGGCTCACAGGGCTCTCTTTCCTTTTGTCCCTCTGCAGTGCTCAGATAGCTAGGCTAGGTGCTAGACTCACAGGGCTCTCTCTCCTTCTGTCGCTCTCTGCAGTGCTCAGATAGCTAGGCCAGGTGCTAGGCTCACAGGGCTCTCTCTCCTTCTGTCCCTCTCTGCAGTGCTCAGATAGCTAAGCTAGGTGCTAGGCTCACAGGGCTCTCTCTCCTTCTGTCTATAGCTAGGCTAGGCTAGGTGCTAGGCTCACAGGGCTCTCTCTCTCCTATCTCTCCCTGCAGTGCTCTGATAGCTAGGCTAGGCTAGGTACAAGGCTCATAGGGCTCTCTCTCCTTCTGTCTCTCTCTGCAGTACTCAGATAGCTAGGCTGGGCTAGGTGCTAGACTCACAAGGCTCTCTATCCTTCTGTCCCTCTCTGCAGTGCTCAGATAGCTAGGCTAGGCTAGGTGCTAGGCTCACAGGGCTCTCTCTCCTTCTGTCCCTCTCTGCAGTGCTCTGATAGCTAGGCTGGGCTAGGTGCTAGACTCACAGGGCTCTCTCTCCTTCTGTCTCTCTCTGCAGTGCTCAGGTAGCTAGGCCAGGTGCTAGACTCACAGGGCTCTATTTCCTTCTGTCCCTCTCTGCAGTGCTCAGATAGCTAGGCTAGGCTAGGTGCTAGGCTCACAGGTCTCTCTCTCCTTCTGTCCCTCTCTGCAGTGCTCTGATAGCTAGGCTAGGCTAGGTGCTAGGCCCACAGGGCTCTCTCTCCTTCTGTCCCTCTCTGCAGTGCTCAGATAGCTAGGCTAGGCTAAGCTAGACTCACAGGCCTCTCTCTCCTTCTGTCTCTCTCTGCAGTACTCAGATAGCTAGGCTGGGCTAGGTGCTAGACTCACAAGGCCCTCTTTCCTTCTGTCCCTCTCTGCAGTGCTCAGATAGCTAGGCTAGGTGCTAGACTCACTGGGCTCTTTCTCCTTCTGTCTCTCTCTGCAGTGCTCACAGGTAGCTAGGCCAGGTGCTAGGCTCACAGGGCTCTCTTTCCGTCTGTCCCTCTCTGCAGTGCTCAGATAGCTAGGCTAGGTGCTAGGCTCACAGGGCTCTCTCTCCTTCTGTCCCTCTCTGCAGTGCTCAGATAGCTAGGCTAGGCTAAGTGCTAGACTCACAGGCCTCTCTCTCCTTCTGTCTCTCTCTGCAGTACTCAGATAGCTAGGCTGGGCTAGGTGCTAGACTCACAAGGCTCTCTATCCTTCTGTCCCTCTCTGCAGTGCTCAGATAGCTAGGCTAGGCTAGGTGCTAGGCTCACAGGGCTCTCTCTCCTTCTGTCCCTCTCTGCAGTGCTCTGATAGCTAGGCTGGGCTAGGTGCTAGACTCACAGGGCTCTCTCTCCTTCTGTCTCTCTCTGCAGTGCTCAGGTAGCTAGGCCAGGTGCTAGACTCACAGGGCTCTATTTCCTTCTGTCCCTCTCTGCAGTGCTCAGATAGCTAGGCTAGGCTAGGTGCTAGGCTCACAGGTCTCTCTCTCCTTCTGTCCCTCTCTGCAGTGCTCAGATAGCTAGGCTAGGCTAAGTGCTAGACTCACAGGCCTCTCTCTCCTTCTGTCTCTCTCTGCAGTACTCAGATATCTAGGCTGGGCTAGGTGCTAGACTCACAGGCCTCTCTCTCCTTCTGTCTCTCTCTGCAGTACTCAGATAGCTATGCTAGGCTAGGTGCTAGACTCACAGGCCTCTCTCTCCTTCTGTCGCTCTCTGCAGTGCTCAGATAGCTAGGCCAGGTGCTAGGCTCACAGGGCTCTCTCTCCTTCTGTCCCTCTCTGCAGTGCTCAGATAGCTAGGCTAGGTGCTAGACTCACAGGGCTTTCTCTCCTTCTGTCGCTCTCTGTAGTGCTCAGATAGCTAGGCCAGGTGCTAGGCTCACAGGGCTCTCTCTCTCCTATCTCTCCCTGCAGTGCTCTGATAGCTAGGCTAGGTGCTAGACTCACAGGGCTCCCTCTCCTTCTGTCCCTCTCTGCAGTGCTCTGATAGCTAGGCCAGGCTAGGTGCTAGGCTCACAGGGCTCTCTCTCATTCTGTCTCTCTCTGTAGTGCTTAGAAAGTTAGGCTAGCTGCTCGGCTCACAGGGCTCTCTCTCCTTCTGTCTCTCTCTGCAGTGCTCAGATAGCTAGGCTAGGTGCTAGACTCACAGGGCTCTCTCTCCTTCTGTCTATAGCTAGGCTAGGCTAGGTGCTAGGCTCACAGGGCTCTCTCTCTCTTATCTCTCCCTGCAGTGCTCTGATAGCTAGGCTAGGTGCTAGACTCACAGGGCTCTCTCTCCTTCTGTCTCTATCTGCAGTGCTCAGATAGCTAGGCTAGGTGCTAGACTCACAGGGCTCTCTCTCCTTCTGTCTCTATCTGCAGTGCTCTGATAGCTAGGCTAGGTGCTAGACTCACAGGGCTCTCTCTCCTTCTGTCCCTCTCTGCAGTGCTCAGATAGCTAGGCTAGGCTAAGTGCTAGACTCACAGGCCTCTCTCTCCTTCTGTCTCTCTCTGCAGTGCTCAGATAGCTAGGCTAGGCTAGGTGCTAGGGTCACAGGGCTCTCTCTCCTTCTGTCTCTCACTGCAGTGCTCAGATAGCTAGGCTTGGCTAGGTGCTAGGCTCACAGGTCTTTCTCTCCTTCTGTCTCCCTCTGCAGTGCTCAGATAGCTAGGCTAGGTGCTAGGCTCACAGGGCTCTCTCTCCTCCTGTGTCTCTCTGCAATGCTCAGATGGCTAGGCTAGGTGGAAGACTCACAGGGCTCTCTTTCCTTCTGTCCCTCTCTGCAGTGCTCAGATAGCTAGGCTAGGTGCTAGATTCACAGGGCTCTCTTTCCTTCTGTCCCTCTCTGCAGTGCTCAGATAGCTAGGCTGGGCTAGGTGCTAGACTCACAAGGCTCTCTTTCCTTTTGTCCCGCTCTGCAGTGCTCAGATAGCTAGGCTAGGTGCTAGACTCACAGGGCTCTCTCTCCTTCTGTCTCTCTCTCTGCAGTGCTCAGATAGCTAGGCTAGGTGCTATACTCACAGGGCTCTCTCTCCTTCTGTCCCTCTCTGCAGTGCTCTGATAGCTATGCTAGGCTAGGTGCTAGACTCACAGGCCTCTCTCTCCTTCTGTCGCTCTGCAGTGCTCAGATAGCTAGGCTAGGTGTAGACTCACAGGGCTCTCTCTCCTTCTGTCGCTCTCTGCAGTGCTCAGATAGCTAGGACAGGTGCTAGGCTCACAGGGCTCTCTTTCCTTTTGTCCCTCTGCAGTGCTCAGATAGCTAGGCTAGGTGCTAGACTCACAGGGCTCTCTCTCCTTCTGTCGCTCTCTGCAGTGCTCAGATAGCTAGGCCAGGTGCTAGGCTCACAGGGCTCTCTCTCCTTCTGTCCCTCTCTGCAGTGCTCAGATAGCTAAGCTAGGTGCTAGGCTCACAGGGCTCTCTCTCCTTCTGTCTATAGCTAGGCTAGGCTAGGTGCTAGGCTCACAGGGCTCTCTCTCTCCTATCTCTCCCTGCAGTGCTCTGATAGCTAGGCTAGGCTAGGTACAAGGCTCATAGGGCTCTCTCTCCTTCTGTCTCTCTCTGCAGTACTTAGATAGCTAGGCTGGGCTAGGTGCTAGACTCACAAGGCTCTCTATCCTTCTGTCCCTCTCTGCAGTGCTCAGATAGCTAGGCTAGGCTAGGTGCTAGGCTCACAGGGCTCTCTCTCCTTCTGTCCCTCTCTGCAGTGCTCTGATAGCTAGGCTGGGCTAGGTGCTAGACTCACAGGGCTCTCTCTCCTTCTGTCTCTCTCTGCAGTGCTCAGGTAGCTAGGCCAGGTGCTAGACTCACAGGGCTCTATTTCCTTCTGTCCCTCTCTGCAGTGCTCAGATAGCTAGGCTAGGCTAGGTGCTAGGCTCACAGGTCTCTCTCTCCTTCTGTCCCTCTCTGCAGTGCTCTGATAGCTAGGCTAGGCTAGGTGCTAGGCCCACAGGGCTCTCTCTCCTTCTGTCCCTCTCTGCAGTGCTCAGATAGCTAGGCTAGGCTAAGTGCTAGACTCACAGGCCTCTCTCTCCTTCTGTCTCTCTCTGCAGTACTCAGATATCTAGGCTGGGCTAGGTGCTAGACTCACAGGCCTCTCTCTCCTTCTGTCTCTCTCTGCAGTACTCAGATAGCTATGCTAGGCTAGGTGCTAGACTCACAGGCCTCTCTCTCCTTCTGTCGCTCTGCAGTGCTCAGATAGCTAGGCTAGGTGTAGACTCACAGGGCCCTCTCTCCTTCTGTCGCTCTCTGCAGTGCTCAGATAGCTAGGCCAGGTGCTAGGCTCACAGGGCTCTCTCTCCTTCTGTCCCTCTCTGCAGTGCTCAGATAGCTAAGCTAGGTGCTAGGCTCACAGGGCTCTCTCTCTCCTATCTCTCCCTGCAGTGCTCTGATAGCTAGGCTAGGCTAGGTACAAGGCTCATAGGGCTCTCTCTCCTTCTGTCTCTCTCTGCAGTACTCAGATAGCTAGGCTGGGCTAGGTGCTAGACTCACAAGGCTCTCTATCCTTCTGTCCCTCTCTGCAGTGCTCAGATAGCTAGGCTAGGCTAGGTGCTAGGCTCACAGGGCTCTCTCTCCTTCTGTCCCTCTCTGCAGTGCTCTGATAGCTAGGCTGGGCTAGGTGCTAGACTCACAGGGCTCTCTCTCCTTCTGTCTCTCTCTGCAGTGCTCAGGTAGCTAGGCCAGGTGCTAGACTCACAGGGCTCTATTTCCTTCTGTCCCTCTCTGCAGTGCTCAGATAGCTAGGCTAGGCTAGGTGCTAGGCTCACAGGTCTCTCTCTCCTTCTGTCCCTCTCTGCAGTGCTCTGATAGCTAGGCTAGGCTAGGTGCTAGGCCCACAGGGCTCTCTCTCCTTCTGTCCCTCTCTGCAGTGCTCAGATAGCTAGGCTAGGCTAAGTGCTAGACTCACAGGCCTCTCTCTCCTTCTGTCTCTCTCTGCAGTACTCAGATAGCTAGGCTGGGCTAGGTGCTAGACTCACAAGGCCCTCTTTCCTTCTGTCCCTCTCTGCAGTGCTCAGATAGCTAGGCTAGGTGCTAGACTCACTGGGCTCTTTCTCCTTCTGTCTCTCTCTGCAGTGCTCAGGTAGCTAGGCCAGGTGCTAGGCTCACAGGGCTCTCTTTCCGTCTGTCCCTCTCTGCAGTGCTCAGATAGCTAGGCTAGGTGCTAGGCTCACAGGGCTCTCTCTCCTTCTGTCCCTCTCTGCAGTGCTCAGATAGCTAGGCTAGGCTAAGTGCTAGACTCACAGGCCTCTCTCTCCTTCTGTCTCTCTCTGCAGTACTCAGATAGCTAGGCTGGGCTAGGTGCTAGACTCACAAGGCTCTCTATCCTTCTGTCCCTCTCTGCAGTGCTCAGATAGCTAGGCTAGGCTAGGTGCTAGGCTCACAGGGCTCTCTCTCCTTCTGTCCCTCTCTGCAGTGCTCTGATAGCTAGGCTGGGCTAGGTGCTAGACTCACAGGGCTCTCTCTCCTTCTGTCTCTCTCTGCAGTGCTCAGGTAGCTAGGCCAGGTGCTAGACTCACAGGGCTCTATTTCCTTCTGTCCCTCTCTGCAGTGCTCAGATAGCTAGGCTAGGTGCTAGGCTCACAGGTCTCTCTCTCCTTCTGTCCCTCTCTGCAGTGCTCTGATAGCTAGGCTAGGCTAGGTGCTAGGCCCACAGGGCTCTCTCTCCTTCTGTCCCTCTCTGCAGTGCTCAGATAGCTAGGCTAGGCTAAGTGCTAGACTCACAGGCCTCTCTCTCCTTCTGTCTCTCTCTGCAGTACTCAGATATCTAGGCTGGGCTAGGTGCTAGACTCACAAGGCCCTCTTTCCTTCTGTCCCTCTCTGCAGTGCTCAGATAGCTAGGCTAGGTGCTAGACTCACTGGGCTCTTTCTCCTTCTGTCTCTCTCTGCAGTGCTCAGATAGCTAGGCTGGGCTAGGTGCTAGACTCACAAGGCTCTCTATCCTTCTGTCCCTCTCTGCAGTGCTCAGATAGCTAGGCTAGGTGCTAGACTCACTGGGCTCTTTCTCCTTCTGTCTCTCTCTGCAGTGCTCAGATAGCTAGGCTGGGCTAGGTGCTAGGCTAGGTGCTAGGCTCACAGGGCTCTCTCTCCTTCTGTCTCTCTCTACAGTGCTCAGGTAGCTAGGCCAGGTGCTAGGCTCACAGGGCTCTCTTTCCTTCTGTCCCTCTCTGCAGTGCTCAGATAGCTAGGCTAGGTGCTAGGCCCACAGGGCTCTCTCTCCTTCTGTCCTTCTCTGCAGTGCTCAGATAGCTAGGCTAGGCTAAGTGCTAGACTCACAGGCCTCTCTCTCCTTCTGTCCCTCTCTGCAGTGCTCAGATAGCTAGGCTAGGCTAGGTGCTAGGCTCACAGGTCTCTCTCTCCTTCTGTCCCTCTCTGCAGTGCTCTGATAGCTAGGCTAGGCTAGGTGCTAGGCCCACAGGGCTCTCTCTCCTTCTGTCCCTCTCTGCAGTGCTCAGATAGCTAGGCTAGGCTAAGTGCTAGACTCACAGGCCTCTCTCTCCTTCTGTCTCTCTCTGCAGTACTCAGATATCTAGGCTGGGCTAGGTGCTAGACTCACAAGGCCCTCTTTCCTTCTGTCCCTCTCTGCAGTGCTCAGATAGCTAGGCTAGGTGCTAGACTCACTGGGCTCTTTCTCCTTCTGTCTCTCTCTGCAGTGCTCAGATAGCTAGGCTGGGCTAGGTGCTAGACTCACAAGGCTCTCTATCCTTCTGTCCCTCTCTGCAGTGCTCAGATAGCTAGGCTAGGTGCTAGACTCACTGGGCTCTTTCTCCTTCTGCAGTGCTCAGATAGCTAGGCTCACAGGGCTCTCTCTCCTTCTGTCCCTCTCTGCAGTGCTCAGCTAGGCTAGGTGCTAGGCCCACAGGGCTCTCTCTCCTTCTGTCCTTCTCTGCAGTGCTCAGATAGCTAGGCTAGGCTAAGTGCTAGACTCACAGGCTCTCTCTCTCCTACTCACAAGGCCCTCTTTCCTTCTGTCCCTCTCTGCAGTGCTCAGATAGCTAGGCTAGGTGCTAGACTCACTGGGCTCTTTCTCCTTCTGTCTCTCTCTGCAGTGCTCAGATAGCTAGGCTCTAGGTGCTAGACTCTCTCTGCAGTGCTCAGTGCTAGGTGCTAGACTCACTGGGCTCTTTCTCCTTCTGTCTCTCTCTGCAGTGCTCAGATAGCTAGGCTGGGCTAGGTGCTAGGCTAGGTGCTAGGCTCACAGGGCTCTCTCTCCTTCTGTCCCTCTCTGCAGTGCTCAGATAGCTAGGCTAGGTGCTAGGCCCACAGGGCTCTCTCTCCTTCTGTCCTTCTCTGCAGTGCTCAGATAGCTAGGCTAGGCTAAGTGCTAGACTCACAGGCCTCTCTCTCCTTCTGTCTCTCTCTGCAGTGCTCAGATAGCTAGGCTAGGCTAGGTGCTAGGGTCACAGGGCTCTCTCTCCTTCTGTCTCTCACTGCAGTGCTCAGATAGCTAGGCTTGGCTAGGTGCTAGGCTCACAGGTCTTTCTCTCCTTCTGTCTCCCTCTGCAGTGCTCAGATAGCTAGGCTAGGTGCTAGGCTCACAGGGCTCTCTCTCCTCCTGTGTCTCTCTGCAATGCTCAGATGGCTAGGCTAGGTGGAAGACTCACAGGGCTCTCTTTCCTTCTGTCCCTCTCTGCAGTGCTCAGATAGCTAGGCTAGGTGCTAGATTCACAGGGCTCTCTTTCCTTCTGTCCCTCTCTGCAGTGCTCAGATAGCTAGGCTGGGCTAGGTGCTAGACTCACAAGGCTCTCTTTCCTTTTGTCCCGCTCTGCAGTGCTCAGATAGCTAGGCTAGGTGCTAGACTCACAGGGCTCTCTCTCCTTCTGTCTCTCTCTCTGCAGTGCTCAGATAGCTAGGCTAGGTGCTATACTCACAGGGCTCTCTCTCCTTCTGTCCCTCTCTGCAGTGCTCTGATAGCTATGCTAGGCTAGGTGCTAGACTCACAGGCCTCTCTCTCCTTCTGTCGCTCTGCAGTGCTCAGATAGCTAGGCTAGGTGTAGACTCACAGGGCTCTCTCTCCTTCTGTCGCTCTCTGCAGTGCTCAGATAGCTAGGCTAGGTGCTAGACTCCCAGGGCTCTCTCTCCTTCTGTCTCTCTCTGCAGTGCTCAGATAGCTAGGCTAGGCTAGGTGCTAGGCTCACAGGGCTCTCTCTCCTTCTGTCCCTCTCTGCAGTGCTCTGATAGCTAGGCTGGGCTAGGTGCTAGACTCTCAAGGCTCTCTTTCCTTTTGTCCCTCTGCAGTGCTCAGATAGCTAGGCTAGGTGCTAGACTCACAGGGCTCTCTCTCCTTCTGTCTCTCTCTGCAGTGCTCAGGTAGCTAGGCCAGGTGCTAGACTCACAGGGCTCTATTTCCTTCTGTCCCTCTCTGCAGTGCTCAGATAGCTAGGCTAGGCTAGGTGCTAGGCTCACAGGTCTCTCTCTCCTTCTGTCCCTCTCTGCAGTGCTCTGATAGCTAGGCTAGGCTAGGTGCTAGGCTCACAGGGCTCTCTCTCCTTCTGTCTCTCTCTGCAGTGCTTAGAAAGCTAGGCTAGGTGCTCGGCTCACAGAGCTCTCTCTTCTTCTTTCTCTCTCTGCAGTGCTCAGGTAGCTAGGCCAGGTGCTAGGCTCACAGGGCTCTCTTTCCTTCTGTCCCTCTCTGCAGTGCTCAGATAGCTAGGCTAGGTGCTAGGCCCACAGGGCTCTCTCTCCTTCTGTCCCTCTCTGCAGTGCTCAGATAGCTAGGCTAGGCTAAGTGCTAGACTCACAGGCCTCTCTCTCCTTCTGTCTCTCTCTGCAGTACTCAGATAGCTAGGCTGGGCTAGGTGCTAGACTCACAAGGCTCTCTATCCTTCTGTCCCTCTCTGCAGTGCTCAGATAGCTAGGCTAGGTGCTAGACTCACTGGGCTCTTTCTCCTTCTGTCTCTCTCTGCAGTGCTCAGATAGCTAGGCTTGGCTAGGTGCTAGGCTAGGTGCTAGGCTCACAGGCTCTCTGCAGTGCTCTAGCTAGGCCAGGTGCTAGGCTGTCCTTCTGTCTCTCTGCAGTGCTCAGATAGCTAGGCTAGGGCTAGGCCAGGTGCTAGGCTCACAGGGCTCTCTTTCCTTCTGTCCCTCTCTGCAGTGCTCAGATAGCTAGGCTAGGTGCTAGGCCCACAGGGCTCTCTCTCCTTCTGTCCCTCTCTGCAGTGCTCAGATAGCTCTCTCTCCTTCTGTCGCTCTCTGCAGTGCTCAGATAGCTAGGCCAGGTGCTAGGCTCACAGGGCTCTCTCTCCTTCTGTCTCTATCTGCAGTGCTCAGATAGCTAGGCTAGGTGCTAGGGTCACAGGGCTCTCTCTCTCCTTCTGTCTCTCTCTGCAGTGCTCAGGTAGCTAGGCCAGGTGCTAGGCTCACAGGGCTCTCTTTCCTTCTGTCCCTCTCTGCAGTGCTCAGATAGCTAGGCTAGGTGCTAGGCCCACAGGGCTCTCTCTCCTTCTGTCCCTCTCTGCAGTGCTCAGATAGCTAGGCTAGGCTAAGTGCTAGACTCACAGGCCTCTCTCTCCTTCTGTCTCTCTCTGCAGTGCTCAGATAGCTAGGCTAGGCTAGGTGCTAGGGTCACGGGGCTCTCTCTCCTTCTGTCCCTCTCTGCAGTGCTCAGATAGCTAGGCTAGGCTAAGTGCTAGACTCACAGGCCTCTCTCCTTCTGTCTCTCTCTGCAGTGCTCAGATAGTGTCCCTCTCTGCAGTGCTCAGATAGCAGGTGTAGACTCACTGGGCTCTCTCTCCTTCTGTCTCTCTCTGCAGTGCTCAGATAGCTAGGCTGGGCTAGGTGCTAGACTCACAAGGCTCTCTTTCCTTTTGTCCCTCTGCAGTGCTCAGATAGCTAGGCTAGGTGCTAGACTCACAGGGCTCTCTCTCCTTCTGTCGCGCTCTCTGCAGTGCTCAGATAGCTAGGCTAGGTGCTAGCTAGGCTAGGTGTAGACTCACTGGGCTCTCTCTCCTTCTGTCTCTCTCTGCAGTGCTCAGATAGCTAGGCTGGGCTAGGTGCTAGACTCACAAGGCTCTCTTTCCTTTTGTCCCTCTGCAGTGCTCAGATAGCTAGGCTAGGTGCTAGACTCACAGGGCTCTCTCTCCTTCTGTCGCGCTCTCTGCAGTGCTCAGATAGCTAGGCTAGGTGCTAGACTCACAGGGCTCTCTCTCCTTCTGTCGCTCTCTGCAGTGCTCAGATAGCTAGGCCAGGTGCTAGGCTCACAGGGCTCTCTCTCCTTCTGTCCCTCTCTGCAGTGCTCAGATAGCTAGGCTAGGTGCTAGACTCACAGGGCTCTCTCTCCTTCTGTCGCTCTCTGCAGTGCTCAGATAGCTAGGCCAGGTGCTAGGCTCACAGGGCTCTCTCTCTCCTATCTCTCCCTGCAGTGCTCTGATAGCTAGGCTAGGTGCTAGACTCACAGGGCTCCCTCTCCTTCTGTCCCTCTCTGCAGTGCTCTGATAGCTAGGCTAGGCTAGGTGCTAGGGTCACAGGGCTCTCTCTCTCCTTCTGTCTCTCTCTGCAGTGCTCAGGTAGCTAGGCCAGGTGCTAGGCTCACAGGGCTCTCTCTCTCCTATCTCTCCCTGCAGTGCTCTGATAGCTAGGCTAGGTGCTAGACTCACAGGGCTCCCTCTCCTTCTGTCCCTCTCTGCAGTGCTCTGATAGCTAGGCTAGGCTAGGTGCTAGGGTCACAGGGCTCTCTCTCTCCTTCTGTCTCTCTCTGCAGTGCTCAGGTAGCTAGGCCAGGTGCTAGGCTCACAGGGCTCTCTTTCTGTCTGTCCCTCTCTGCAGTGCTCAGATAGCTAGGCTGGGCTAGGTGCTAGACTCACAAGGCTATCTATCCTTCTGTCCCTCTCTGCAGTGCTCAGATAGCTAGGCTAGGTGTTAGACTCACTGGGCTCTTTCTCCTTCTGTCTCTCTCTGCAGTGCTCAGATAGCTAGGCTGGGCTAGGTGCTAGGCTAGGTGCTAGGCTCACAGGGCTCTCTCTCCTTCTGTCCCTCTCTGCAGTGCTCAGATAGCTAGGCTAGGTACTAGGCTCACAGGGCTCTCTCTCCTTCTGTCGCTCTCTGCAGTGCTCAGATAGCTAGGCCAGGTGCTAGGCTCACAGGGCTCTCTCTCCTTCTGTCTCTATCTGCAGTGCTCAGATAGCTAGGCTAGGTGCTAGGGTCACAGGGCTCTCTCTCTCCTTCTGTCTCTCTCTGCAGTGCTCAGGTAGCTAGGCCAGGTGCTAGGCTCACAGGGCTCTCTTTCCTTCTGTCCCTCTCTGCAGTGCTCAGATAGCTAGGCTAGGTGCTAGACTCACAGGGCTCTCTTTCCTTCTGTCCCTCTCTGCAGTGCTCAGATAGCTAGGCTGGGCTAGGTGCTAGACTCACAAGGCTCTCTTTCCTTTTGTCCCTCTCTGCAGTGCTCAGATAGCTAGGCTAGGTGCTAGACTCACAGGGCTCTCTCTCCTTCTGTCGCTCTCTGCAGTGCTCAGATAGCTAGGCCAGGTGCTAGGCTCACAGGGCTCTCTCTCCTTCTGTCCCTCTCTGCAGTGCTCAGATAGCTAGGCTAGGTGCTAGACTCACAGGGCTCTCTCTCCTTCTGTCGCTCTCTGCAGTGCTCAGATAGCTAGGCCAGGTGCTAGGCTCACAGGGCTCTCTCTCCTTCTGTCCCTCTCTGCAGTGCTCAGATAGCTAGGCTAGGTGCTAGACTCACAGGGCTCTCTCTCCTTCTGTCGCTCTCTGTAGTGCTCAGATAGCTAGGCCAGGTGCTAGGCTCACAGGGCTCCCTCTCCTTCTGTCCCTCTCTGCAGTGCTCTGATAGCTAGGCTAGGCTAGGTGCTAGGCTCACAGGGCTCTCTCTCCTTCTGTCTCTCTCTGTAGTGCTTAGAAAGTTAGGCTAGCTGCTCGGCTCACAGGGCTCTCTCTCCTTCTGTCTCTCTCTGCAGTGCTCAGATAGCTAGGCTAGGTGCTAGACTCACAGGGCTCTCTCTCCTTCTGTCTATAGCTAGGCTAGGCTAGGTGCTAGGCTCACAGAGCTCTCTCTCTCTTATCTCTCCCTGCAGTGCTCTGATAGCTAGGCTAGGTGCTAGACTCACAGGGCTCTCTCTCCTTCTGTCTCTATCTGCAGTGCTCAGATAGCTAGGCTAGGTGCTAGACTCACAGGGCTCTCTCTCCTTCTGTCTCTATCTGCAGTGCTCTGATAGCTAGGCTAGGTGCTAGACTCACAGGGCTCTCTCTCCTTCTGTCTCTATCTGCAGTGCTCAGATAGCTAGGCTAGGTGCTAGACTCACAGGGCTCTCTCTCCTTCTGTCTCTATCTGCAGTGCTCAGATAGCTAGGCTAGGTGCTAGACTCACAGGGCTCTCTCTCCTTCTGTCTATAGCTAGGCTAGGCTAGGTGCTAGGCTCACAGGGCTCTCTCTCTCCTATCTCTCCCTGCAGTGCTCAGATAGCTAGGCTAGGTGCTAGACTCACAGGGCTCTCTCTCCTTCTGTCTCTATCTGCAGTGCTCAGATAGCTAGGCTAGGTGCTAGACTCACAGGGCTCTCTCTCCTTCTGTCTCTATCTGCAGTGCTCAGATAGCTAGGCTAGGTGCTAGACTCACAGGGCTCTCTCTCCTTCTGTCTATAGCTAGGCTAGGCTAGGTGCTAGGCTCACAGGGCTCTCTCTCTCCTATCTCTCCCTGCAGTGCTCTGATAGCTAGGCTAGGTGCTAGACTCACAGGGCTCTCTCTCCTTCTGTCCCTCTCTGCAGTGCTCTGATAGCTAGGCTAGGCTAGGTGCTAGGCTCACAGGGCTTTCTCTCCTTCTGTCTCTCTCTGCAGTGCTTAGAAAGCTAGGCTAGGTGCTCGGCTCACAGGGCTCTCTCTCCTTCTGTCTCTCTCTGCAGTGCTCAGGTAGCTAGGCCAGGTGCTAGGCTCACAGGGCTCTCTTTCCTTCTGTCCCTCTCTGCAGTGCTCAGATAGCTAGGCTAGGTGCTAGGCTCACAGGGCTCTCTCTCCTTCTGTCCCTCTCTGCAGTGCTCAGATAGCTAGGCTAGGCTAAGTGCTAGACTCACAGGCCTCTCTCTCTCTCTGCAGTGCTCAGATAGCTAGGCTGGGCTAGGTGCTAGACTCACAAGGCTCTCTTTCCTTCTGTCCCTCTCTGCAGTGCTCAGATAGCTAGGCTAGGTGCTAGACTCACAGGGCTCTCTCTCCTTCTGTCGCGCTCTCTGCAGTGCTCAGATAGCTAGGCCAGGTGCTAGGCTCACGGGGCTCTCTCTCTCTCCTTCTGTCCCTCTCTGCAGTGCTCAGATAGCTAGGCTAGGTGCTAGACTCACAGGGCTCTCCTTCTATCGCTCTCTGAAGTGCTCAGATAGATAGGCCAGGTGCTAGGCTCACAGGGCTCTCTCTCCTTCTGTCTCTATCTGCAGTGCTCAGATAGCTAGGCTAGGCTAGGTGCTAGGCTCACAGGGCTCTCTCTCTCCTATCTCTCCCTGCAGTGCTCTGATAGCTAGGCTAGTCTAGGTGCTAGACTCACAGGGCTCTCCTTCTGTCCCTCACTGCAGTGCTCAGATAGCTAGGCTAGTCTAGGTGCTAGACTCACAGGGCTCTCCTTCTGTCCCTCACTGCAGTGCTCAGATAGCTAGGCTAGGTGCTAGGCTCACAGGGCTCTCTCTCCTCCTGTGTCTCTTTGCAGTGCTCAGATGGCTAGGCTAGGTGGAAGACTCACAGGGCTCTCTTTCCTTCTGTCCCTCACTGCAGTGCTCAGATAGCTAGGCTTGGCTAGGTGCTAGGCTCACGGGTCTTTCTCTCCTTCTGTCCCTCTCTGCAGTGCTCATATAGCTAGGCTAGGCTAGGTGCTGGGCTCACAGGGATCTCTTTCCTTCTGTCCCTCTCTGCAGTGCTCAGATAGCTAGGCCAGGTGCTAGGCTCACAGGGCTCTCTCTCTCTCCTTCTATCGCTCTCTGCAGTGCTCAGAAAGCTTGGTTAGGTGCTAGGCTCACAGGGCTCTCTCTACTTCTGTCCCTCTCTGCAGTGCTGAGATAGCTAGGCTAGGCTAGGTGCTAGGCTCACAGGGCTCTCTCTCCTTCTGTCTCTCTCTGCAGTGCTCAGGTAGCTAGGCTAGGTGCTAGGCTCACAGGGCTCTCTCTCCTTCTGTCTCTCTCTGCAGTGCTCAGATAGCTTGGTTAGGTGGTAAGTGCACTATTCTCACACAGCTCTCTCTCTCTCTCTCTCTGACAGCTGGTGCAGGAGCCTGGTGGTGATCATAGCTCTTTGATCTGTTGGATTTACTGGTAGACTCTCCTTGAACCCACGTTATTTAAAGCATCTCTTTCCTCTGCTTTTGGGGAGGGGAGCGGAGGGTAGGTGAGGACAAATGTAGTGTGGTGGGTGGGCGGTGTGGGTACTTGTCCCACTGGTAATTCCAGGAATATATATTGTTCCTCCTGTAAACCTACTCTTTTTTTATTTTGTAATATTAATTTGCTTGCTAAATATTCATGTGGTGTTTTGTCCGTGACAGCCATCATCCCCCGCCTCTGTGTGTGCCAAGGATGGTGTGCTCTCTCTCTCTCTCTCTCTCTCTCTCTCTCTCTCTCTCTCTCCCTCTCTCTCTCTCTCTCTCTCTCTCTCTCTCGCTCTCTCTCTCTCTCTCATATGTGTGTGTTTAAATATGTGTGATTTTTTTCCCAATCACCTGTGTCTCTACTTTGTGCCCTGTGACAATGGTGTCATAGCTCCCTCACTCCTCCTTCCCTCACCCTCTCTGGACTAGCCATGACTCCTGACCCCTAGGGGGTTGGGGCCAGCTAGCCTTGGAGCTAAGTGTCAGCCATCCCTCCAAGACCCCCTGGCCAGACAGCCCTCCCTCCCTCCCCATGCTATCCCCTGACAGCCCCACTCCACTGCACTGACATAGGTAAGCAGGTAGCGGTTAAGTGCGTTGGGCCAGTACATAAAAGATTGCTGGTTTGAATCCTATAGCGGACTACTTGAGAAATCTGTTGATGAGGCCTTGAGCAACGCACTTATCCCTTAATTGCTCCTGTGCGTCGCCATGGATAAGAACATCTGGTTAAATGTTAATGTATGGGTTGGGGAGTACAGCCATAGCCCCTGCTCTTCCCTACTGGGATCTAGCTTCATAGGGAGCAACAATCAGGTTTTTGTTCCTTCATTGCCACTGTTGGGACATTGTTGCATTCATAAGCCTGGGGTGCTGGACCTTTCTCCACAATATCCTGTAAATGAACTAACCCACAACTGTAATGCAAACATTCACATAAACACTTTAATGTGCGGAGACATGCACACCCCACACACGGAAACAGGGATATATACACACAAGCACTCACATCCCACAGACACATTCAACCACCTAATTGAGGAGAAAGTGGCCGGGGGGGGGGGGGGACATGGTGGGATGTGAGCCTTGCGGGATGAACCATTTGACACACAAGCAGACCCAGAGAAAACAAGCTGTCTCCGGGTTAATTATAGCTCCCTTTTGCAGTTAATAAACACGTTTCTGATCAAGCACATCAAACGATCTGCGATTAATTTCTCCTGCTCTGCCCTCCCCTGCTCGCTACCATGTATCCCCTCAGTTTGGAGCGCTCAACTGTTTCATTGCAATTTGATTTATTTTAAAACACTTCATAGTGTGTATAGACTAATTATAGTCACATCAAAGAGTAGCTAAATGCCTTTGAATGGGAGAAGATTGCTGCAGGGAGGAGGGTGGCTTTATGTCGAAATCTACCAAGTTTTAATAGCGGGAATAATTCATATTTATCCTGAGAGTCCCGGGAAATACAGAAATATGTGGCCAGTTAAAGCATTTAAAACCAAAGAGATTGTCAATATAGCCAGGGTTCCCAAATAAGATTATCGCAGCCCCACCTTATCGGCTTGGCTGCGGCACTATGTAAAGATGTCATGTTTTTATCATGTTCCTCAATTATTTCAGCGCATTTCAGCAGTCTCGACACAGAGCGTGCTCAGGACATATATACAAACGTTGTATATATGACGGCAGTCAAATGAAAAAAGACCAAATTACCTTTGTTGTTAATCTTGCTAGATAACCTCCGTCAACAAATGACCGAATATCACCTATTCAGCTAAATTTAGTTGATGATTATACAGATAGCAGATCAGTTCATGAATAACGGGGTGATGAAGAGTGCAAATAGTTTAAATATCAAGGTATCTTCACAGGTACCAACTTTCAATGTTTTAAAAATGGAGATTTCTACTCTCATACCTTTTTTGTTGAGCATTATCTACCGAAGCGCACATATGGGCAGCAATACGAGACAGCACGGAGAAGCGGGGGACATGTTTTGGCCATATTATGACATGCGTAGGCGAGACGTGCTTTGATAATGCAACCTATGGATGAGAGAATAACGTTTTTTTTTCATCAAAAGTTTTTATTTTTTTTTCCATTTTCATGCGAGTCGGGATTTGGGGTTTCAGTGGGATTGGTACTGGATAGGACAATAGCATAGACTCTAGGACAGGACAAGATAGCATTTTTCCTCATGCCTCTCTGCACTGTTATCAAATCAAATTGTAGTAGTCACATGCGCCGAGTACAACGGGTGTAGACCTTACAGTGAAATGCTTACTTAACAGCCCCTAACCAACAGTGCAGTTTAAAAAAAATATTGATAAGAATAAGAGATAAAAGTAACAAGTAGTTAAAGAGCAGCAGTAAGAGCACCTGACATTTAATCCTAGTAACAATTCCCTGTCTTAGGTCAGTTAGGATCACCACTTTATTTTAAGGATGTGAAATGTCAGAATAGTAGAGAGAATGATTTATTTAATATTTTATTTCTTTCATCACATTCCCAGTGGGTCAGAAGTTACCATACACTCAATTAGTATTTGTTAGCATTGCCTTTAAATTGTTTAACTTGGGTCAAACATTTCGGGTAGCGTTCCACAAGCTTCCCACAATAAGTTGGGTGAATTTTATCCCATTCCTCTCGACAGAGCTGGTGGAACTGACTCAGGTTTGTAAGGCCTCCTTGCTCACACACGCTTTTTCAGTTCTGCCCACAAATGTTCTATAGGATTGAGGTCAGGGCTTTGTGATGGCCTCTTCAATACCTTGACTTTGTTGTCCTTAAGCCATTTTGCCACAACTTTGGAAGTATGCTTGGGGTCATTTGACCCATTTGCGACCAAGCTTTAACTTCCTGACTGATGTCTTGAGATGTTGCTTCAATATATCCACATCATTTTTCGTCCTCATGATGCCGCCACCCCTGTGCTTCATGGTTGGGATGGTGTTCTTCGGCTTGCAAGCCTCCCCCTTTTTCCTCTAAACATAACAATGGTCATTATGGCCAAACAGTTGTATTTTGTTTAATTCGGGTCACGCATGCAGTCCGACAGTGTCAATTATGCGTGTGCTTTGAATTCATGCCGACTTTGTGTTAAGTAAATATCCGAGATTAAAGGCTTCCATGCGACAACCTGTTTGGATAATGTGCTTTTTTGTTTTTTGCTAATCTGATACTGCTCATGTTGTGTATTTTGTGGATTTGCATTAGTGGCGACATTGGGGGGGAAATGTAATTTCCCGGGTCTTGTGAAGAGTGCTCCTGGGACAGTCCCAAGATCCTGGTTACCCATGTTAATCCCTATGTTGGAGTGAATAGTAGCCTAGCATTCTCCCTCCCTCCGTCCCTCCTCTCTTTCTCTCTCTCTCTATCCTCTCTGCATCTCTTTGGCTCTATCAAACCCAACCCTATCTCTCTATCCGCTCCCTCGCTTTTTTTCTCTCTCCAGTCCTCTCTCTCTCTCTCTCTCTCTCTCTCTCTCTCTCTGTCTCTCTCTGTCTCTCTCTGTCTCTCTCTCTCTCTGTCTCTCTCTGTCTCTCTCTCTCTGTCTGTAGGACTTGTACTTGGCTTTAAAGCTTCAATCTGTGGTAAATATTGATAAATACATTTTTGGATTTTAAATTGATGACACACTCATTGATTCTTGAAGAATATGACTCATGAGCTTAGATCAACTGTTGTACCCCGTCAGAACCCAAAATAAAATAAAAATTTACTCCAATGTTTGTAAACAAACGGGCTATACTTGCGAACAGTAGAAAGGACACTCCGTCTCCAAATCCACATCAGGATTTGAGTTGATTAACTTGCACTTGATAAGAGTTGTCCAACCACGTCAACTATTTAAATTGGCTGTGACCCAACACTTGTTCATTGAAGCCAAAGATTTTTCTCGTCCTCTCTATGAAAGCGTTCTGATAATCAAAGCAACTAGATCACGTGTTTGACTGACCGTTCATTTACAGGTAACACCAAAATAAAGGAAACACCAACATAGAGTGTCTTAATAGGGCGTTGGGGCACCACGAGCCAGTAAAGCATCAATGCACCTTGGCATAGATTCTACTTGTGTCTGGGACTCTACTGGAGGGAAGCGACAGCATTCTTCCATGAGAATTTCCATCATGCCGTTCCACAATCTCCCGGAAGTGTTAAATTGGGTTGAGATCTGGTGACTGAGACGACCATGGTATATGGTTTGCATCGTTTCGTGCATCTCAAACCACTGGGACCACTCGTGCCCTGTGGATGGGGGCATTTTCATCTTATGGGGGCATAGCCATGGTAGCCAAAATCGAGGTCTGCTCAGAATTCTATATCTGACCCTAAGCCTGATGGGATTTTAGTTGCTTAATTAACTCAGGAACCACACCTGTGTGGAAGAATCTGCTTTCAATATACTTTTTATCCCTCATTTACTCAAGTGTTTCCATTATTTTGTCAGTTACATGTAAGTCTCAGTGTAGAGCACCTAGATGATGTGTACCCCTGACTTCCATTTCCTACCAGTACCGGCCAAGCCCATTCAAATGGCACCGATAGGATGTCGGGGACCAGCTATCCTTTGTACATGCATACAGACGCACACACACACCAATAACAGCCATAGTGTGCTCTGCCACTGTGCCTGTCTGTGTCTGTCTGTCTTTCAGCCTATTTGTCTGCCTGTCTCCCTGCTTGCCTGCTTGTCTCCCTGCCTGCCTGCTTGTCTCGCTGCCTGCCTGCTTGTCTCGCTGCCTGCCTGTCTCCCTACCCTTCCTAGTTGCCTGTCTGCCTGCGCTCCCCTTTTCATCTTCCTCCGTTGCCAGGGGTGCGGAGGGGGAGGCACGGCGCGCAGGGGGGTGTCTAACCCGCTGTAACCTTCCCGCTCAAGCAGTGAAAAGGAGCATGGTTATTGGACAAGATGGAGCCGTGTTATATAAGGGCTTATGTAAGAATGCATCTGTCTCCCAATACGCAAATGTGTGGGTTGCCAACCAACTGTCCCACCATCTCCACCTCACAACAGAACATACAGAATGTATAGGTCTATTCACACACACACACACACATGTGTTTGTGGTGTGCTGTATTTACAGTATATAGGCTCTGTGTGTATTTTTCTCTGTGGGGAAAACAGATATTTTTATTTTACGGTATCTCTTCCCGCTCTGTCTCCGTACGTAGGTAGTCTCAGATGTGAGCAGATGTCGTGTTGTTTGATAAGGGCTGAGGAGGATGGGTTGTGGAGAAAAAGTTGGAGGACATGCGTTCCATACGGACTCTCAGTGGGTGGATGAGGTGCTAGGAGTTCGATGATGATGGTGGGAGAGCTATTTCCAGACCATGTCCCATCACCGTTTTGGTGGAGAGACAAGCGTGACTTTGGCCGGATGCCGGACTTGACAAACACCAAGGGAACGTTCTCTTGCATTGATGTTAATGTGCGTATCAGGTCAGGATTTGGGTCTATCCCTGGAGCTTTTCAGAGAACTCTCGTTCTTTCTGCTCTGGTGTCAAGTTCTTTGGGACTTCAGTGGCTTCTGCCTCAGCCTGTCCTCCTCCTCTTTCTCTTCCTCCTGCCTCTCTCCAGCCGCTGTACTGCTGGCCCATAGTGACCCTGAGGCCAGTTCTGCTCTTCTTTTCTCTGCCCTCCCGGGCCTCAGTCTGAACACATGGTGTAGTGGCAACCACATGCCAACAGGCCAGCTCTCCTGTGGAGAAGTCACTAATGTGTTCCTATAGCCTACACAGTATGAAGGTAGTATGCACTCACTACTGTAATTCCCTCTGGATAAGACTGTCTGCTAAATGACAAAAATGTCAATGTAAAAATCTCCCTCTATCTCTCTCCCTCTCTCCCTCTCTCTCCCTCTCTCCCTCCCAGCCTCCTATCACTGTCAAACCCTACTGCTTTCCTCAAAACACAACCTTTAACCTTTAGCAAATCATACTTTTTCTCCAACTTATTTCTAGCTCTCGCCCCGATTACCAAGAGCCAGATTCTGTTGTTTCCTGTATTCACCACGGTCAAATCAACTCGTTAAGAAAACCATCCCAATGCCAAGACATAAAACCCCCCACATCCCCGTCCGGTAGTGTATTCACACCCTCTCCTCTGAAAGTCTGACTAGTTTAGTGTAGTAGGCTTTTTTTTTTCCTGTCAAGGTTTTACATAGCTGGCGGGGTGCAGTGGGAGTCTCTCTCTCTCTATTTCTCTCTCTCAATGCTTCCCCCCCTCTATCTCTGTCTCGGGCGGTCGGTCGGTCGGAGCGCTAGCCTGGAGAGAAGCCGGTCTGTATCGTCCAGAGCAGAGCGGCGGTGTTGAGTCAGGCGTGCGCGTTGAGGTGTGCTATCAGTGCCACGATAGGGAGGAGAGAGTGAGAGGCAATGATAAATGGAGGGGGGCACCAGCCGAAATTAGTGGAGCTCTATGCAAAGCGCCCCGTTTTGT
This sequence comes from Oncorhynchus clarkii lewisi, assembly GCF_045791955.1. Taxonomy (NCBI): domain Eukaryota; kingdom Metazoa; phylum Chordata; class Actinopteri; order Salmoniformes; family Salmonidae; genus Oncorhynchus; species Oncorhynchus clarkii. The sequence goes on along the minus strand of NC_092176.1, from coordinate 3,572,516 downwards.
TTGATGTGAAACAAAAGGACCACCATGATAAAAGTGCCTGCCAGCACAGCAGGGCAGCAACACCTCAGCTGCAGACATGCAAGCCCTGTGTGTGTGTGTGTGTGTGTGTGTGTGTGTGTGTGTGTGCTCATCTGTGCATGTTTGTGCACATGTATGTCTGTCAACTATATTATTATTCTAAAATTCCTTATACACGCTTTGTGTCTGTGCTGTATGGAGCTGAAATACAGACATCTAATTTCTATCTCTTGATGAATAGTCTCCGAGAGCCTCCCCTCTTAGGCTAAATTGGACTGTTTAAATGTCCTGGCTACAAAACCTGATTTGATTTGAATTGATTTGTTTGTTTCTGAAAGAAACCTCAATACCTGGTGAGGCTTGCTAGATTGATAGACCAAGGCCTTTCTTCCACACAACACATAGTACCCCCACTGAAACCTTCTATCAGACACCCAGCGTGATTATGTACGAATGGCCTTCATTGGCCATCCATTTCAAAGCACTACTGCCCCTGCGTTGTGACAAGACGCCGGTCTCTGAAATGACGGTTGCTTATCCGTCTGAAGGAGATGTGCACAATAGCCTGTGTGAACATTTCCCCTCGATAGTCTGCCATTATTTTCACTTTTTGGCGTTTTGTTTATTCTCGCAATCATTTTTTGGTTATTAGATTACATTTCGGACGAGTTTGTGAAGTGTTTCTCTCTGTGCTGCCGCCTAAGCGCAGCTCGAATCACATGCGATTGTTAAGTTGGTTGTCTTTTTGTTTCTGGGGCGATGCTTCACAAGCAAGCTAATGCAGATTGTTAAGATGTGCGTGCGTACTAGCTGATATCTCCTTTCTGCTGATCCCAGAAATGTTCCATATGCGTAAAAAGCCTATTTCTCTCAAATTGTGTGCATACATTTGACATCCCTGTTAGTGAGCATTTCTCCTTTGCCAAGATAATCCATCCACCTGACAGGTGTGGCATATCAAGAAGCTGATTAAACAGCATGCTTGTTACACAGGTGTACCTTGTGCTTGGGACCATAAAAGGCCACTATAAATGTGCAGTTTTGTCACACAACACAATGCAGTACGTCCAACCGGCCTCACAACCTCAGACCACGTGTATGGCGTCGTTTGGGTGAGCGGTTTGCTGATGTCAACGTTGCAAACCGAATGCACGGGGCATTCGGTTTGCAACGTTGACATCAGCAAACCGCTCACCCAAACGACGCCATACACGTGGTGGCGGTGGGCAGGCATAAGTTACGGACAACGAACACAAATGCATTTTATCGATAGCAATTTGAGAGCACCGACATACCGTGACGAGATCCTGGGGCCCATTCATCCGCCGCCATCACCTCATATTTCAGCATGACCTCATATTTCAGCATGAAATACGAGGTAAGATGGATCTGTAAACAATTCCTGGAAGCTGAAAATGTCCCAGTTCATCCATGGCCTGCATACTCACCAGACATGTCACCCATTGACCGTGTTTGGGATGCTCTGAATCAACGTGTACTACAGCGTGTCTTTCGCTACACTCGCATTAACATCTGCTAACCATGTGTATGTGACAAATACATTTGATTTGATTTGGAGTATGTGGACACGTCGAACATCTCATTCCAAAATCTAAAAAGTTGGTCACCCCTTTGCTCTAACAGCCTCCGCTATTCTGGGAAGGCTTTCCGCTAGATGTTGGAACTTGCTTCCATTCATCCACAAGAGCATTATTGAAGTTGGGCCCTGATGTTGGGTGATTCAATTCATCCCAAAGGTGTCCGATGGGGTTCAGGGCTTTGTGCAGATCAGTCAAGTTCTTCCACACCGATCTCGACAAACCATTTCTGTTTGGACCTCGCTTTGTGCACAGGGGTATTGTCGTGCTGAAACAGGAAAGGGCCTTCCCCAAACTGTTGCCACAAAGATAGTGTTAAGATTTCCCTTCACTGAAACTAAGGGGCCTAGCCCGAAACATGAAGAACAGCCCCAGACCATTATTCCTACTCCACCAAACTTTACAGTTGGCATTATGAATTGGGGCAGGTAGCGTTCTCCTGGCATCCGCCAAACCCAGATTTGTCCGTCGAACCTTCAAGAGAACTCGCTTCCACTGGTCCATAGTCCATTGGCGGCAAGCTTTACATCACTCTTGCCAATGCTTGGCATTGCGCTTGGTGATCTTAAGCTTTTGAGTAGCTGCTCAGCCATAGAAACCCATTTCATGAAGCTCCCGACGAATAGTTATTGTGCTGATGTTGTTTTCAGAGGCAGTTTGGAACTCGGTAGCGAGTTCCAAAGGACAGTACCAAGGACAGACAATTTTTACGCTCTACGCACTTCAGCTCTCGTCGGTCCCATTCTGTGAGCTTGTGTGGCCTACCACTTTGCGGCTGAGCCGTTGTTGCTCCTAGACGTTTCCACTTCACAATAACATTACTTATAGTTGACCAGGGCAGCTTAAACAGGGGAGAAATTTGACAAACTGACTTGTTGGAAAGGTGGCATCCTATGACGTTGCCCCTTTGAAAGTCACTGAGCTCTTCCGTACGGGCCATTCTACTGTCAATGTGTGTCTATGGAGATTGCATGCCTGGATGCTCGATTTTATACACCTGTCATTAACATGTGGCTGAAATAGCTGAATCCACTCATCTGATGTAGTGTCCCCATACTTTTGTGAATCTATGACCAACAGATGCATATCTGTATTCCCAGTCATATGAAATCCATAGATTAGGGACTCATTCATTTATTTTAATTGTCTGATTTCCTTATATGAACTGTAACTCAGTAAAACCTTTGAAATTGTTGCGTTTTATATTTGTGCTAGCCTACTACCTACATTTACACAGCTGTTTACAGGGAAGAAGCCTGCTTACTGTGTGCGTGCGTGCGTGCGTGTGTGTGTGTGTGTGCGTGTGTGCGTGTGTGCGTGTGTGCGTGTGTGCGCGTGTGTGTGTGTGTGCGTGCGTGTGTGTGTGCGCGTGTGTGTGTGCGTGCGTTTTTGTGTTTGTACAGTATGTTTCTATTGCTTAATGTATTCATTATCTCCGAAATAATAAAGTGTAGATACATAACAGATATATAGATCATTTCTATTAATCAATCACCCATAACCCTAACCCACACGTCTGCAGTAGAGGAGAACGACTTGTTTACATCCACTGCCTCATGTATTGTGAGGTATCACATGTCCTCAAGAGAATTAGGAGCATTTTTTTAGTCGTGTGCTTTTTCTCCTCTTTATTTTCCTCTTTCCCGTCACGCTGTCTTGTGTCGGAGGGTTCAGGGTTTCACCGGGTCGCCTCGGCGACGCACACCGCTCTTCCGCTCTCCCCCCCCCCCCCCCCCCCCCCCCCCACACACAAACACACACACACACAGATGTTACCATGGCAATGTAATTGAAAATCATTACGTCTCAAACAAGTATTGTTAAAGTGACTATTCATAATTTTCCTCTTTTCACATTTTTTTTTTTTTTTTGTGTGTCTCCTTTTATTCTGTTTCTCGCCTAGTGAAAAGGAGAGAAAAATCTATCCATCCTAGCCGGTTGTGTAAGGATAGGATTTCTTTTCTTGCCTGCCTTCTTTTCAGGCCGGTGAAGGAAACCAACCTAGTTTAAGAGTTCACTTGAATCTTAAGGGATTCATCATTACATATTTACTGGCTGTGGATGATATAGCTGTAAGGTTTTACCCGGGCCCATTGATCTACTGCGCATGTTCGCTCCCGAGGTTACGGGACGTGCTTATATTTGCATAAGGCCCTGGGCAAGGTTCTTTTTTAGCATTGATTGGCCTGTCCATGAGAGCCCGGTGCCTCCTCGCATTGATCATTTTGTTTTTTCCCGGAGACAGTGTTACACAGAGTTCACATCCAACATCATAGACCTGCCGGGGAAAGAGAGGAGGAGAGGAGAGTGAAATCTTTACCAGCAATATCTTCATAAATTGTCACACTCCTGACTCCTCTTCCTCTGTCAGTTAGCAGAGTCAATTTCTCTTTCACTCTAGTTACCTCCGTCCTCTTTTTGTTTTATTTAAGTTAAGAACAGTTAAGTATTTTCAATGACGGCCTAGGAACAGTAGGTTAACTGCCTTGCCTCTCCCTCCTTCTCCTTCTAGTTACCTCTTCATCCTCTCCCTCATTCTCGACCTTTGTATTCTCATCTAATGGTGTGTTCAAGCAAATATACTTAATGCACAAAATATACACATATTCATTGGCACACACACATTCATTGGCACACACACACACACTCTTCCTCCATCTGAGCCCCACCATACATACAGTACCTGGGTCCCAGAGTATTATCAGCTTCCAGCTAAAATCGAACAGCTTCCACCTCCCTTCCAGCCCCCTCCTTCCCTCCTTCCTCACCCTCTATTTCAACCCTCACTTTCTAACAATGTGGTGGGGGAGAGAAATACTTTTCTTTTCTTCTTTTTTAACCCGGATTCTCCTGTCTTTGCCATGTTTTTTTCCCTGTCTCTACTCCTCTCCCTCCTTTTCTCTCCGTCTCTTCTCAGGTTGAACTCACCGCTGGTGGCGTAGACCGAGCCAGAGTCTTTCTATGCTGTCTTTTTATGTGTACCTGCAAGGTGTTCAGAGGGCAAGTGTGTACCTTGCTCATTTCACACACACACACAACACACACACACACACGCTGCTCAGGGTGGTCAGGCTGGCGTGGCGTGGGCTGTGTGTGTGTGTAGCAGCAGTGGTGGCGGCGTCGGCAGTGGCTAGACTCCCATGCTGCATCTTTCTTTGTTCTGCTCTCCTAGCTGAGCCCGTCGCTTTGTCTCTCTCTCTCCCCCTCGCTCCGCCTCAGAGGTGAACTCTCCCTCTACCACACTGCCTGAGCCCGACCTCCTCTCTCTCTCTCTCTCGCTCTCCCCTCTTACTCTCTGCCCTTTTCCGTCTGGCTCGTCCTCATTTCCCTCCATCTGGGCTGTGAGTGTAACAGTATGTAGTTAGCGATCTGTGTTGTCTTTTAGGTACTTAGGACAGTGGAAGGGTAGACTGCAGAGAGAAGATGGAGGGGTGAGAATGAGCAGAGACAACAGATAGCTCAGACAAATAGCCTGTCTAACGTCTCGCCTTTTATCCTAGCATTTTCTATTGGGAATACTACCAATTTCAGTGAACCGGAATAGCTACACTGCCGTTTAAATACACACCATCGAAAAAGTAAATGGAAGGAAATTGGCCTGGCCCGGTCTTGCAGGTATTGCTCGACGATATCTAAATGTGAGCGATACGATAGATTTTTACCCGCGACTCACAGCTGGCTGAAATAGTAGAACAGTAAAATAGTCAAAAGTAGAACGTAGAAAATAAGTGGTTGAAAACCAGGTTTCAGGGGGAGGAGAGACAGATCCCGGTACGAATGTCTATGACTCAGGGTTGACTCTGCAGCCCTCTCCCAATGTCTCTCTCTCTCATCTACCTCCCTCTTCCCCTCCCTTCCTCACCTCTCCGCCTGCCTTTCTCCGTCTCTCTCCATGCCTCTGTGCTTTCTACGTTTATTGTAGAGCCTGAACTTTTGAAATTCCAGGGTGACTTTTTCCCTGTGTGTTTCTCTTGGTAGAGGCAACGTGCACACTTTTCACATGCGCACACAGGGGATTATACTGTCAAGTTAAAGACAGAATATCATACAAGGAAGATGTCCACAAGTCCATCAGGCAGTGTGTTCAAATTGTGCTAAGCTGCTGTTGTGGTGGCATTATATGCGAATCCGCACCTTCCAACACTTTCAAGAGCCGTGCTTGAATTCTTTACGACAGTTTTTTTTTTTTTTGCGGGGGTATGTTTAAGTTATGTACCTGCGGTAAAACATATTTAATTTTTAAGTCCGGAAAGCGGACACTGAAAAGAGATGAACTGTTTTATGTGCCATTTTAAGGTTTTATGTGCTGTGAAATATGATGGGGTTGAGAAGCAGCCGAGAGGGAAGAAAGAAATTAAAGAGAGAGGGAGAGAGAGAGAGAGAGAGAGAACCTCTGCGTCTTTGCCTCCTGGCTTGGAACAGCCTTTGATGTCATAGCTAGCTCGGAGCTGAATGCGGAACTCACCGAGGTGCAGGCCTTGTTTCACGGTGGGAATCTGAGGCTACGCACGGCACTGTCCGTCCCAGGGAAGGAAGAAAAAAAAACACACACTCACACGTAACCAAGCCACAATGTGTGTAATAGAGGAGTGTGAAGTGAGGGGGCGGTGAGATACACAGAGAAAGAGAATCAGACCGACCCGGACCTTTTGCTCTCTTCTTCTTCTCTTTATAGCGTGAGCGTCGCTACGTGCCTCTGTGTTCCTGTGGGTTTATGGCTCTATGATAGCAGGCTCAAGACTGTGTGCACCTAGAGATGATTTGAAGTGTGTCTTTAATTGCACTTTAATTGTCACCACTTGTGTACTTTCGCGTGTGCTTGTGTGTTTGGCTTGTCTTGCGCATGTGATTGTGTGGGGCCTGTGTATATGTCCATTCCTCCTGGTTTGTGGCAGTTATTAATTTGTGTGTGTGATTGCGAGCGTGCGCGCGCGAGCGTGTGAGATTGAATCAGTGGTCAGGCCACGCTGGCTTTAGTTATTCAGCCTGTGTCTCTGTGCCTTCTGTATTCAGCTCTTCCTATTAGACGCCTTCACACTCCACCATTCCTCTGGACTCGCTGACATCGGCTTTCATGCATGGCCTGCTACTCCCTCTCTGCCTCGCCTGTCCACATTCTCTCTCTCTCTCTCTTTCTCTCTCTCTCTTTCTCTCTCTCTCGCTCTCTCTTTCGCTCTCTCTTTCGCTCTCTCTCTCTCTCTCTCTCTCTCTCTCTCTCTCTCTCTCAAGCTGCCTGCCTGCCTGGAACATTAAAAACATCTTGGCTGTGTCAAAAATCTTCTAATACCCCCCCCTCCCCGTTCCTCACCACCCTCAACACTTACTCTACCCCCCCCCCCCCCCCCACACACACACACACACACAGAAGCCTATCAGATGTGATGCCACATCCCCTGTGACTCAAACCTCTTCACTCCTCTCTCGCTCTCCACCCATCCCTCCTTCCCTCTCTCTTTTTCTATGTACAGGGAGATGGTAACTCGATTTGGTCTCATTTCTCTTTGATGAAAACACTAGGGGGCACTGCCTGTCCTTTGTTACCTCTCTCTCCCCATTGCAGGTCTGGATAACTGTGTGTGTGTGGTTAAGGGCGGTTCTCTCATGTGTTTGCCGTAGATCAGAATTCACTAATAATACATTTGCCGTTAGGTGGTGCGGCAGCTAGAAGTGGTGTCGAGGTGCATTCTGTGTCTGGTCTGACGCTGAACCCCGGCTCTGAGGTTAATGAAAGGGGCTGGAACAGTGGAGAGGAGAGGAAAGAAAGAAGAGGACAGAGGGACAGCCAGTCCACTGACACCTAGGTTCACCTTCAGCCCTCAGAGGCCACTCTCAGTGACAGGCTCTCATTCCCCTCTCTATCCCCAGGTGTCCATCTCTGTCCCCTGGGCGACACTGTGTGTGACACTGGGTGTCTGTTTCGGTGGTCTCCGTGCACACAGAGCTGGCCAGGTCATTAGCAAAGAAAGAGAGAGGCCCGGTAGGCCCGAGGCTAGCGTTACCGCCTGGAACCTGGGTCAGGGCAGGGCGGCTAGCCGAGCACAGAGAGGAGAGCACTCCCCAAGAGCACAGAGAGTACAGGCCTTTGTTTTCACTTAGTTAGTTTATCACAATTTATTGAGAAATTCCCCACCTGATCTGGCTGTGTGTTGGATATGTATGCATATACTATATATAGTTACTGTGTGGATTTTTATTGATATCTAATTTGTTAATTTTTGGGATTATGTCTGTTTTTGTGACAGATGGTATCAGTGAATTATTGATGTTCTTATAGTTCTTTTAGGGAAATCAGAACATATTCCTGATTGGGTTAATTGGGACACATGGTCCAAGCACTGTATGGAGGTGGCTGAGTATATTGTTGCAGATGTGTCAAACCTAGCACAGAACAAAGAGGACTGCACAAACTGCCACGAAGCAGTCTCTCACATCACTGTTCTGAAAAGAGTAAATACACACACACACACACACACACACACACACACTCATCCTGGAAATGACAAGATAATCACCACATTCAAACTTACCTTCGGCACTGTGTGACTGTCTTCCTCGGCGAGACAAACTAATAAATCAACTATTTTCTTTTCAAATGTCCTCCACCAGTGGAGCCCCTAATTACCATAACCTTACAAAGACCTGACAGAGCCTTAATAGTTAAAAAAAGGTCATTTGACTAGAAGTGGAGTTTGGGGGGGGTCACTCTGGTGTTTTATCCCCCCCCCCCCGTTTAATGGTTTATCCCTCGTTCTTTAGAGGACTTCTTCTTTACGTGATTGAGTGACAAGGTCCTTTTCCCAAATAGCATCTTTTGGTAATGAGAAATAATTGACTCACTAATCAAAAAAGGGTTTGTGAAATCCACAAGCCCCTACTACTGTAATCTTCTCTGGCATTTGGAACAGGATTGACGTGGCTCGTCCTAGCTTCAGGCCAGAGCACTTTGATTTAATTGCATTTTTGATAAGATGGATATAGTTTGGGTCAGAATGCCCCCACCCCCTCTTTCTTATAGCTTTTATTGTAATCAACAACAGCAGTGCTTTTAAAAGTAGAACAACAAGTTATGCTATTTGTTGCGCTCTCTTGAGATTTCTCTTAGTATCGTTGCTAAAATAGGTGATGAAGATTTGGTGTTTTATATACAAGGCTGTATGTAGCTGTCTTTAAGGTGTTTCTTAGTAACTGTCTGCATGACATCAAAGCTTTGCATTGAAGCAATTGTGTTACGGAATCACGAGGTAATAGTTTTAGTAATCAGATTTGAATTAAGTGCGAATAAACGAGAACTGAAGTTGCAATTGTGTTCCTCAATTTCCAGTATTTTGTTGTGGCAAAGCAACTATCAAAGTATTTAAATGATTATCGTTATTATTATTTAAACGTTTTAAACGTTTAGAAGATGGGAAATAATATCGCTTTTCTGATCTCGCCTGGCACATTTTACGGACTTTGATTAAAAAAGGAAAATGGAATAAATAAATATGGTCAAAATAATTTCATAGGTCCAGTTTTTCATTAGTTTCATTAGATCCGGTTGATTTCCCCTTGAAACAGGTAGTGTGAGAACCTTGTCTTCTTTAATTTAAAACTTTTGATTAGCTGTTTGACTTGAATTTCGATCAAAGCACTATTTCTATGGTCTATTCAAAATGTTCAGACAGGGAAAGTCATGGGTGCGCCTTAAAAAATGCCCCCTCTTTTTACCCCGTATATTATCGGAGTTGATACCAATGAAATAGTGGGTTCCGAAAATATTGGCACCCTTGATAAAGATGAGCAAAAAAAAAAGACTGTGTCAAATCATTTATACATTTTATACTGAGCCATATTGGATGCTCCAGAATGATGTTATTTTATACTGAGCCATATTGGATGCTCCAGAATGATGTTATTTTAGACTCAGGAAAGCGATTTTTGTTTGAAAATGTTTTTTGTTTTTATAAAGGAAAGGGTCAAAATGATTGGCACCCCTGTTTTCAATACCTTTCCATACATCACCTTACGAGGACACTGAACATTTTTCTGAAATGTTTTATGAGATTGGAGAACGAATGAACCGTTTCTTTGTGGATTTTGATGTGTGCTTGGGGTTATTGTCTGGCTGGATGATCTTGTGGTCATGTGGAATAGAACTCTCTGCCCCACACACACCAGGAGTAGTGGGTTTGGCACTGAAATGAGAATGCATAAGCAGAATAGAACCCAATACCTACTGTAAAATATGGTGGTGTATATTTGATGTTATGGGGCCTATTTATCTTCCACTGGTCCTGGGGCCCTTGTTAAGGTCAACGGCATCGTTAACTTTACCCAGTACCAGGACATTTTAGCCCAAAACTTGGTTGCCTCTAAATCTTGGCCGCAAGTGGATCTTCCGGCAAGACAAAAGCACACATCAAAATCCACAAAGAAATGGTTAACTGACCGTAAAAATCAACATTTTGCGTTGGCCATCTCAGTCTCCAGACTTGAACCCCGTTGAAAACCTGTGGTTTGAATTGAAGAGGGCCAGTCCACAAGAGCAGACAAAGGATATCAAGGATCTGGAAAGATCCTGAATGGAGGACTGGTCTAAGATCCCTCCCCAATGTGTTCTCCAGTCTCATTAAACAGTTTAGAAAAAGACTCGTTACCCTCTCAAGGTATTGAAAAGGTGCCAATCATTTTAATTTAATTTCGGACCAAAACTGTGTATGTTTTAGTTTTTTAGTTTTGCCGATTTTGAACGCTTTCCTCTTGATAATAGTAACAACTTTTTTTCTCTTAGATTAGCATAATATCAATGCAGGGGTGGTGGACTAAACTTTCTTTAGAATGGGACAATCGAGAAGTTTTACTTTGTGGGACAATTGTACTTCTAGCAGTCTTACAGCATATTTGTAACATTCTCTCTGTTATATATCTCTCTCTATTCTCTATCTCTCTCTATTCTTTATCTCTCTCTCTATTCTCTCTCTATTAACTCTCGCTCTCTCTCTCTCTCCCTCCCTCCATGTCTCACCGCTCAGTCTCTCACGCCAGTTAAAAGATGGCTGGTGGCTATGGGAAGTTAATTTCAGATTGTTATATATTTTAATTAATTTCAGTTGGCTCTCTCCAGCTCACTATCCCTCCTTGGAGGACAGGGGGTTCACCGAGTCACTTTTGGGGGGGTGACTGCGGACTCCCTGCCCCTGGGCTGAGGAGGCGAGTGTGTCTGAAGGAACGGCTGATAACTGAAGGGAGGGAGAATTATTTTGTCACAATCGTTAGCACTTTTTTATTTTTTTTAACTCTTCTTTTTTTCCTTCTCCATTTGAGCCATGTCTCAGAAATGGGTCGAGTGCCCCTGAAAGTTTCAACAGAACCCCTCCCCTGAGAGTCCAGCTCAGAGAGCCCTTTAAGGGGGTGTCACACAAACACACACTTACCTTACCCGTAGGCGGTTAAGGGCATTGGGCCAGTAACCGAAAGGTCGCTGGTTCGACTCCCCCTGCCGGGCAAGGTGGACAAATCTGCCGCTCTGCCCTTGAGCAAGGCAGTGACCGGGCGCCGATGATGTGGGCACCCCCCCGGCACCTCTCTGATTCAGAGGAGCTGGGTTAAAAGCGGAAGACACATTTCAGGTATCCTCCTTTCCCTTTCGTATTCTTCTCTTTGTATTATTTTATATTGTTGGTGCATGGTGTATACCTGCTGTACTTATGGCTAATAAAACTTGAAACTTACCTGACTTGCCAGTGTGCTCAGGAGCTGGCATCTCTGGGTTTAAGGGAAACACATTGTGATTCTCTTGTAACTCCTCACTGGTTAGGAGCGACGCTGTCTGAGGTGAAATATAGTTTAATAAAACAGTTTATAAACTCATGAGCTTATAGTTTGGGACACTTGTGTACTGACAGCGATAGTGTTTATTTCAGTCACAACACGTTGCAGCTCTCTCTTGTGAAGGGAGCAGCACAGTGTGTGAGTGGAGATGGACATGGCTGCCGCAGCATTGCCGCGTGGTGGATATTTAACACGTTAGCTTTGGCAGAGTTGTGTGGTATGAAAACACACTGATTTCCTAAGTGGCAATCATATCAGCCTCGCCGTGAGAGAGGCAGCAGAGAGCAAACATCTGTGTGCGTGCGTGCGCCACTGGTAACAGACTTGCCCGTGTCTGTCTGTCTTTCTGTGTGTGTGTGTGAGGGTCACCCTCTTTCCCTCCCTGGGTTCAAGAGGCCCTTGGTTCTCCTACATGTCACTATTACCCTGAGTTATGACACCAGGGTACCTACCTCTCTCTCCCCTGCCTCCCTCCCTCCTTCTCTCCCTTCATCCATCCATCCTGCTCTCCAGCCGGGACTCAACCATCCAGAACAATGTTAAAACAGGGTCATCCCCCGCGTGCACTTAAAGGGTGTCAGTTTAACCTGCTCTGAAATACTTACGGCTATTATTGTATCTTATAAATCATTAAGAAAGTTTAATTATACGAAAATTTCATGGAGGAAATGTGCAAGATGACACATGGGAAGGATAATTTAATGGGCCAGCAAGTCCCAGCACTGTGAGAGAAAATATTGAGGTTAGGTTTCTATTTTACTGCACTGCCGTAGGGTGGGGAGACACAGAGTTAGAGAGAGAGAGAGAGACCGTGAGGCCCCGTCAATATCCACAGCATGTTAAAATAACTTCTCATTTCACTCTTTAGACCAGCAGGCTATTCTTACTCCCAGCCAGTCAATTTGGGGAGTGATGAAGATGTTGTCCTTGTACCTTGGCTCGGAATCACTTTTCTTAAGTAAGATATATCCTAATTAAAGTTAGACTTTAATTAGCTACACCCGGGCTGTAATTTCACTTTGTTAAAAAAAAAAAAAGCCTCATAATTAGAAATTCATGTCAGGAGGAATTCTGAAGCCCTTTACACTCGTACCCGTGTACCCGGGTTTAAAATGGCCGATTTTGGAACTGAACTGCACCTAAATTGGAACTCTGTGGCTGTACAGTGTCATGCTATACATGACCTCAGAGCTCAGGGTCTCCGCTTTCACAGCTCTGTAGGGGTTTTGACTGACAGCCGTCCTGAACTTGAGCACGGAGCGCAGCAAGAACCTTCCCCCATCCCTCTCGCTAATTGGGTACATTTTTCAAATGTTTTGTTGTCCGAGTGAGGGGAAATGCTGTACATGAAGGCGACTCGATGCATTTTGAAAGATGCGACGTTGAGGATTATAATAGATAGCGCTTTGATGTCGTATAAGCAAGCCAAACCCCGGTGAGTGCAAATGTCCACTTCACATTTCCATAGCACGAAACTCACGTCGTATACAGTATCAGTGTTTATGATCCCCGTGTCAGGTGTACAGTTACTAGACGACATGGCGTCACACCCCTGGGTTGTTCTGAACGGAATGAGCCTATGTTTGTTTATTGTGAAGGACATTTGCCCGCGGAAACACGCACCTAAATGCACTCATGACTCCTTTCTACGCACACCGAAGTGATGATCTGTTTCTCTGAATTGCCCTTTGAAAGCGTAACACTGTAAGATCACGTTTTTTTATTTTTAGCTAGTCATGTGTGGGAATAGAACAAGCTTTGAAATGACGCCCACCTGACCCAGATTGCGATTTATAATGGTCCGTTTTTTTGACAAGTGCACTTGCTTTAGTTCCTCAACGGCACAGCTAGAAGAGGTCAAGATAGCACCTTATAGTTCACGACTCTTCTTTGAGTCGTAATAGTTTATTAAAAAAAGTCCTCTCACTAAAAACCCTTTCTTTTTTGTTGTTGGTCTTTATGTTGCACCTATCCCACATTTTACAGGAATAGTTTTATCATGTTTCTGAATGTATCCAGGGTATTTTTGTTGTTGGTCTTTATGTTGCACCTATCCCACATTTTACAGGAATAGTTTTATCATGTTTCTGAATGTATCCAGGGTATTTTTGTTGTTGGTCTTTATGTTGCACCTATCCCACATTTTACAGGAATAGTTGTATCATGTTTCTGAATGTATCCAGGGTATTTTTGTTGTTGGTCTTTATGTTGCACCTATCCCACATTTTACAGGAATAGTTTTATCATGTTTCTGAATGTATCCAGGGTATTTTTGTTGTTGGTCTTTATGTTGCACCTATCCCACATTTTACAGGAATAGTTTTATCATGTTTCTGAATGTATCCAGGGTATTTTTGTTGTTGGTCTTTATGTTGCACCTATCCCACGTTTTACAGGAATAGTTTTATCATGTTTCTGAATGTATCCAGGGTATTTTTGTTGTTGGTCTTTATGTTGCACCTATCCCACATTTTACAGGAATAGTTGTATCATGTTTCTGAATGTATCCAGGGTATTTTTGTTGTTGGTCTTTATGTTGCACCTATCCCACATTTTACAGGAATAGTTTTATCATGTTTCTGAATGTATCCAGGGTATTTTTGTTGTTGGTCTTTATGTTGCACCTATCCCACATTTTACAGGAATAGTTTTATCATGTTTCTGAATGTATCCAGGGTATTTTTGTTGTTGGTCTTTATGTTGCACCTATCCCACATTTTACAGGAATAGTTTTATCATGTTTCTGAATGTATCCAGGGTATTTTTGTTGTTGGTCTTTATGTTGCACCTATCCCACATTTTACAGGAATAGTTTTATCATGTTTCTGAATGTATCCAGGGTATTTTTGTTGTTGGTCTTTATGTTGCACCTATCCCACATTTTACAGGAATAGTTTTATCATGTTTCTGAATGTATCCAGGGTATTTTTGTTGTTGGTCTTTATGTTGCACCTATCCCACATTTTACAGGAATAGTTTTATCATGTTTCTGAATGTATCCAGGGTATTTTTGTTGTTGGTCTTTATGTTGCACCTATCCCACATTTTACAGGAATAGTTTTATCATGTTTCTGAATGTATCCAGGGTATTTTTGTTGTTGGTCTTTATGTTGCACCTATCCCACATTTTACAGGAATAGTTTTATCATGTTTCTGAATGTATCCAGGGTATTTTTGTTGTTGGTCTTTATGTTGCACCTATCCCACATTTTACAGGAATAGTTTTATCAATTTTCTGAATGTATCCAGGGTATTTTTGTTGTTGGTCTTTATGTTGCACCTATCCCACATTTTACAGGAATAGTTTTATCATGTTTCTGAATGTATCCAGGGTATTTTTGTTGTTGGTCTTTATGTTGCACCTATCCCACATTTTACAGGAATAGTTTTATCATGTTTCTGAATGTATCCAGGGTATTTTTGTTGTTGGTCTTTATGTTGCACCTATCCCACATTTTACAGGAATAGTTTTATCATGTTTCTGAATGTATCCAGGGTATTTTTGTTGTTGGTCTTTATGTTGCACCTATCCCACATTTTACAGGAATAGTTTTATCATGTTTCTGAATGTATCCAGGGTATTTTTGTTGTTGGTCTTTATGTTGCACCTATCCCACATTTTACAGGAATAGTTTTATCATGTTTCTGAATGTATCCAGGGTATTTTTGTTGTTGGTCTTTATGTTGCACCTATCCCACGTTTTACAGGAATAGTTTTATCATGTTTCTGAATGTATCCAGGGTATTTTTGTTGTTGGTCTTTATGTTGCACCTATCCCACATTTTACAGGAATAGTTTTATCATGTTTCTGAATGTATCCAGGGTATTTTTGTTGTTGGTCTTTATGTTGCACCTATCCCACATTTTACAGGAATAATGTTATCATGTTTCTGAATGTATCCAGGGTATTTTTGTTGTTGGTCTTTATTTTGCACCTATCCCACATTTTACAGGAATAGTTTTATCATGTTTCTGAATGTATCCAGGGTATTTTTGTTGTTGGTCTTTATGTTGCACCTATCCCACATTTTACAGGAATAGTTTTATCATGTTTCTGAATGTATCCAGGGTATTTTTGTTGTTGGTCTTTATGTTGCACCTATCCCACATTTTACAGGAATAGTTTTATCATGTTTCTGAATGTATCCAGGGTATTTTTGTTGTTGGTCTTTATGTTGCACCTATCCCACATTTTACAGGAATAGTTTTATCATGTTTCTGAATGTATCCAGGGTATTTTTGTTGTTGGTCTTTATGTTGCACCTATCCCACGTTTTACAGGAATAGTTTTATCATGTTTCTGAATGTATCCAGGGTATTTTCAGAGTTCGTTATCAACAGACACGGCGTAAAGTCGGCCAAATGTCAAATGCACGTCAAATCACCTGTAATGTTTGGATTCAGTCTTGTCAGGTGAGCTGTTGTGTCCTCAATTCTTTGGACTAATAATTTCCCCATAATCTCCTAAACTGTTCCCTTTCAATTGCTACCACGCTGATGCTTTTCATACTCCTCCTGTAAGAAATATTTTAATTTAGCCCTATCCATGTAGGCCAATTCCCATGAGTGTTAGAGGGTTAATTGGTGTTCCTAAACACATACATAAATCGAAAGAGTTAAGTTGATAATGTTGCATATTACTAAGAAACTCTATAAAAAGGGGAACGTCTGTGTTACGTCTCTAGGCGTTTGTTTTTCCCGAACTTGGTTATTGTACAATAATGGATGCGCTTCATGACAGTGGAGCATCTGCTAATTAATTCAAAAGTGAAGTTATTATCATACCTGTGCAGATGTTAATAGGACATTAATTGAATGGGGGCTGATAAATAAGGAGACCTGAAAATACCTGAAAATGTCCTGTTTTGTTGTTGTCTGGGTTATAAGTAACACACGAAACGTGCTTAGTCTCTTCAATCACCGGTCTGTCAATCCAACAGGAATTTCTCTGGGTTTCAATTGAGTCAATTGAGTGCGTTTGTATTAAGAGCGTTGTGGAACTGTTACTCAATGCATCAATATAGAGATGGAAGAGCAGCTACTAATAATATTTAGGAATTATAGAAGATGCATTTATTTAGCCAGATTTATTCAGTGATGGAGAGAGAGAGTGTGCATGTGAGACACACACACACACACACACACACACACACACACACAGCTGCCTCTCCTCAACCAAGGGTGTGTGTCATTAGGAGCAAACAGCCATGACCAGCTGCTCAGATTGTCTTTGCCACGTTTTCTCAGCGTGAATGCACTTTACCTGACACACACACACACACACACACACACACACACCAAGCGAGTCTACACACACGCTCACACACCAAACGACTGTACACACAGGTACGCGAACACACTGAGAGCTACAAAGAGGCTTGTAAGCAAAAGATACCATTGTTCCCACTGATCAGGGGCTTCCTTGCACTAGCGCACCATTGTGTACGAACGCTCCCTGCCCATAACCCTCCCTTTCCATCCTATCTACCCCTCTCCCTCCCTCATCCGTCCTCCCTTCCTTTTTTCCTCTTGTTTTCCACGGGCACATGCAGGGCGATGTGCCCGCGACCGCTGCGTTTCCTGGCACGCTGCTCCTTATCCTCTGCCTTTTGTTTCCAAGAGGCGGTCGCCATTTTGGCGAACTGCTGTGTCAGTAAATATTTACTGGGCTTCCCTTTCCTGCCGGCCCCCGCTGACGTGTGTGTGGAGAGTCCCCCCCCACCCATTCCATGTCCGACACAGTCATTCACCAACGCCTGCAATACCCCCCTTGCCCCTGGACCCCGCTCCCCTCGCCCCCAGTCTCCACCAACCCTCCCCAACCCCTGCACGTGGCGGCCTATTCTGCCTGAGGAAATGGAGGAGGAAGTTATTTTGCGGCACTCTCCCGGTCGGTCGGTCTGACGGTCGGTCACCTCTCCAGCTCTCCTAAATCACACCAACACCAGGGTTCGCTAAATGGAGGGCCAGGCGAGTAATGGCCCTAAATGCATGTGACCCTAGTGCTTTTTTGACCTTTGCACGGCTGCACGTACAGATGCAAGCTCGCACCTACACACACACACACACACTCCCACTTGCTCCCCGTGGCCCTGTGGCCTCTTGTTGGAGAGGGCTTCCTTCCTGCCGTGCAGACAAAGGATGTCAGTGAGCTGAGAGGACCTGAGTGGACCTGGGGGCCCAGGGCCCAGGGCCATCAAAGCAGGGGAAAGCCCTCAAGTTGTCTCTTCCTGTAGAGGGTGTCAGAGCCTGGGGCCATCTGCCTGTGTTTTCACAGCCAGGCCAGGGGTGACAACCAGGAGGCCCCAGGGCTGACCCGGGCCCCCACCCGACCTAGCCCCCCCCCCCCCGACACACACACACACACACACACACTTGGTTGGGGTCAGGCCAGTTCAGCGAGGTCAGCACAGCGCGGCTCTGGACAGATTTCTGTTTCACCTCACAGGCTGTCAGTAGGGGAAACCGACCAAAACTACCAGCTCCCAGCCAGTCCTCTAACTGTTCTAGCTGTCACCTCTACAGTGCTTCAGTGTTCTGTCCCGTCTAATCCAGACTGGGATTATCAAGTTGCCAGTGTTTGATTATGGCTCTAATGTCTCCAGCTCCCCTCATTGATTTATGTAAAATCTGCCTGGGGTTGTCACAACACAAGTCAGGGTTTATGTTTGTTTGGCCAGCAGCGACTTCGCAAAAGCCTACAGGCTGTGGTCGTATATGTGTGTGTGTGTATAAATGTGTGATTGAATGAGTGTTTGTGTGTGTGTTTCTCTTTGTAAGTGCGTGTGCTTGTGTGTTTGTGCAATCCTCTCCCTCACTGGCAGCAGTTGGACAGTTAATCAATCAAATATTTAAGCAGCACTCCAGCGCTTCGTGAGTAGTCCTAGATTATCCTCCGCTGTTGGCAGCAGTTTGAGCGCATTAGGCCCTCGATCGGGTGGCAAACAACACAACCATCTCCACAGACCCAGGGTGCTTCTCTCTCTCTCTCCTCTGTCTCGCTCGGCCCTCCAAGACTCCATCCGCTCTCCCTGGTAATTGTAGCCGTTCGCTAGCTTGATGATTTGCTCGTGAGCGGCGCTCCCTTTAAAAGGCCTCGTTTATTTCCCCTTCTCTCGATATCTCTCATATCCTTCCCCAGCCCTGTTTGCCCAGACCCCCCCCCCCCCCCCCCCCCCCCCCGGGGAAGTCCATTGTGGATTACCATTCAGTTTTCACCCAATTATCCACTGGTTTTCTCTGCCTTTGACACATAATTATCAAAGCCCTAAATAATTGTCTTTATTATTGCCGGTGTTTAGATGGCGGCTGTAGCGCCGGTGCTAGCATCATAGAGAAGGAGAGAGTGGAATGGGAGAGTATTTATCTCGGCGAGAGATGGCTTCGCGTGCAGTTAAATGCAGCCTCGTCTGTTATTTAAACCCGACATCCGACGCCTCATCCTGATAAATAAACATGATTAATACGTTGTTTTTATTTCTCCCTCCTTCTTCTTCTTCTTCTTCTTCTTCTTCGTGTTTCTGTCCCGCTCAAGATCACGGGCGAAAATGCGATTTGGTGCTGCAAAAGTCCTGCAATTAGCTGGCTTTGTGATGGGAAGCAGCTTAAAACGCTAAACACTGTATTTTACTGTAGAGGGCATGTGAGAGGTCAGGGAGTGGGGGAGAGAAGGGGGTTGGGGTGGATGGAGGAGCGGTTTGTCAGAAACGGTCATGGAGATTGTCAGAAACTGGATTTAGTGGGCATCTGTTGGCCAAGTGGGTCAGAATTGGACCGTTTTTCAAGGCCTTTTAGCCTCTTCGTCTCTGTATAATATGACATTGCTGTAACTGAAATCAAGTCACGGGGGTATTGGCTAGTATGTGAGGGAGAAGGCTGGCCGTTCATCCAGTGGAAAGGAGAAGGGTGGGTTGTTGATGTGCTCTTGCCTTTTGACCCTACTTGCCTTGTCTGTGTGTTTCAGGATGTAGTCATGGCCTTCGTCTTACACGGTCGGCAAATGTTGCCACTTACTTTCTTAATACACGTAACAGTACAGCTGCAGTCTTAGTTAGTCGTCCACATCCACCTTCTGTGTATCCTCTCCTTCTCTCTCTCTTTACCCCCCCCATTTCTCCTGTTCCTCACCCCGTCTGGTTGCATCCAGATGCTGTAGTGTGAATGGAAAGGGCACGAGTGAGATAGTGAATGTCTCAACATCTGCCTGTTGGTTTAGTGCAACAAGTATTTCCACATGTTTCTCGTACTGTCGAGGACTGCTGAGAACAGCTGTCCTGAATCCTCTCCTCGTTGCATGGAGGCAGAGCTGGAAGTCTGCTCAATGCATTTTCAAGTATTCTGGTGGAAGTATCATGTTATGGGTATGCTTGTCACCTGCAGGAACTGGGGAGTTTGTCAGGATCAAAATAAATATGAAAGGAGCAAAGCCCAGATAGAAGTCCTGCCTCAGTCTTCTGAATGCCTAACCCTGGGATGCGCACATTGTAATGCCAGAGACACACCAGAATTGCTTTCCTAGAGGTGTAGAGTGTTCCTGAATGGTTCAGCCTTAGTCCGCACTTAAATCAGATATTGAAAATATTGTTGTCCATCAATAACCACGGTTACATCCACAGTTTTCATGCGAGGCAAGTCATACCGTATAAAAAAAATCACGACAGCTGTGGTGGAAACCGGAATTTTCTGTACAATTTTATAAATGGCGACAGATCATTTGTTTGTTCGACATGGTGGGATCTTTTCGTGTCAGTAAAATGAATTATGCGAGAAATGGTGGTGGAAATATTGATATCATATCAGAGTAAACTTAGCGTAATGTGTTTATATGGTGTGTGGTCCTCCCACTACGTCTCCGGAAATCCATGCAGTGAATTTGGCTCTAGATGAAATAAGTTAGGATGAAATTCCCGGGGTGGTGGAAGTGCACGGTGATGAGTTTGACGCTCCTTTCCAATACATTCCAAGGGTCTTATTCTGGTGACATGATGATCGATGCTTGACTGCCGTTATTCACAAATATTTATTCTCTCTCTTATCCATAACAATCTGATGTAGTCTAGCCTACCCGCGCTGGATCTGCGAGCTGTTGGCTAGAGAGCAGGTACCAACAGTTTTGGTGACAAAACTATCAGTAGAGTTGAAAATGCGACGGAAACACATTTAACTGCAGATACCCATAGACTTCCAGTCATTGCGCTAACGCTAGTTAGCGTTGGCTAGTTAGCACTGGCTCGCGAAACTACCTCTAACTTCCACCATGCTCGACACAGAGACCTACATTTTTTTTCTATCCACAAGTTCATCTGACTCTGGGGAAGTAGATAACGGGATTCATTGCCAAAATCCCGAAGCATATCTGTAAGTGGAAAAAGTACATTTTGTGTTCACTACGTCATCAAGCACAGGTTTTTTATCAGTTTGGTGGAAGCACACCACTGGTGGAATTGTCAAATATTTGCGTGATAATCTGTCGCCAATTGGATGGAAACCTATCTATCTACACTGACAATCCAACGCACACACACACACACACACACGCCACACACACTCACAGTGACACACTTAAACACATCACATACGCTGCTGCCACTCTGTATATTATGTCTCCTGATTGTATAGTCCCTTTTACCCCTGCCCACATGTTCGAACTGTATTACCTCAATTACCTCAACTACCTCCTTCCCTGCACATTGACTTGGTACTGGTACTCCTTGTATATAGCTCCGTTATTGTTTCTATCGTGTTACTACACCTGTTGTATTTGGCGCCTGTGACCAATACAATTGGATTTGATCTAGTGACTCCCAGCAAAATTTACTGAGCTTGAGCCGTTTTGACAAAAACAAGGGATATGTTGCCCTAAGAGTTGTGCAATTTCAAACTGTTTAACAACAGTAATGGCTGCCAAATGTACTTCCACCCAGTATTAACTGTGGGTTGTGTAGGCATACGCACTCAAGACATCTTTGTTTTTTAAAATTGTATTTAATTCATTTGATTTCCTTTCGTAATCTTTCTTTCACTTTGAAATGTGAAGTAGGTTTTATACATGGCTATGGGGAAAAAATCGAATGTCATTCATTTGTGGATGTCATTTTTAGGCAGCTACATGTGAAGACTGCAAGGGTGTGTAGACTTCTACTAGGCATTGTAACTGCTAGCCTAGCTATAGGCCATAGGCTAGCCCAGCCAAGCATTGAACATCTTCCTTGCATACCGTTTAGACTAGATAGATCCTAAGCCTCTCCTCTCCTCTCCTCTCCTCTTCTCTCGCAATGAGTAGGCATCAGACAACCTCCGGTTCTCCCTCACACATAAGGTGATAGACAGTATTATTGGGCTGTTGTTAAGCTGACTACGGTGTGTCTTCTAGCCACCTCTCTCAGCTAAGAACGGCGCCTAAGTGCACAGGTTGGGTGTTGATTTAGATGCAGTGGGATTTAGTGGCCCAATAATAGCGTGATGTAATGCTGTTTTGTGACCCATAGCTTATGAATGCCATTCATGCCATTGTAGATCTGCTACTTGGAGTTGCAAAGGGCTCCCAGTTCTCACAGTCTCACGTCAGAATTTGACGTTCATCCATGCTTCTCAAACGTCAAATGTATAAGTTGTTCCAAACGTCAAATTTCAAAGTGTTTAAGGCCTTAACTTCAAATGGTTAAGTTAAAGGTTAAGGTTTGGGATAGGCTTAAAACAAAAATATCAGAAATAACTATCGCCGGATTTGAACGCTGTTAGGGATCCTAACAGTGTTCACTGTTGCACCTAGTGGCCGGTTTCCACGAATACTGTCTTGTGTCACAGGTGACCTGGCTGACAAATGGAGGGTTTATTACCTGAAATGTCCTTTATTTATATAGATTTTTACACATTTTAATTTATTGTGCTATGTCAATAAATCATTGTTTTTAAATATTTTGGCACCAAACTGTTGGCAGTTGTGGAAAAAAGTTAATAGTTGGAAGAGTTCATTGAAAATAATGCCTTTGTTGATTAGATAATTTCTTTTCATTCATTTGGCAATTTTCTCTTGAACTATATGGTCTATCTACTAGAAACTCATGGAAAAAATAGACACAGATATAATAAATTAACTTTTTAAAAGTTATTCAAATGTAAATTACCAAAATGTAAATTATGTAAATGACAGAAGATTCTGGTTACTTTGGTAAATTAGAACTAGCTCCGCAACCCCACACACACTTTATTTGAATGTCTGCTTCGAGAGTTGAAGAAATATGAGCACGAGTACAGAGTCAGACGTATGCTCTCTCTCTCTCTCTCTCTCTCTCTCTCTCTCGCTTTCGTTCTCACTCGCTCGCTCTCTGGAAAAGTGTAGAATCATAGTCAGTTCTGTGGGGCCCGGTGTTTTGACTGTGTTGGTAAAGTCATGTGCTTAGTGTTTTCCATGGGCACTGCACTGTCTCCAGTCTCCTGGCCTCTTGGAGAACCCTATACTCAGGGATTAGCCCTTTTGGCTAGCACTAGAAGAAACGGCCCTTGACTGACACCTCCAGTTTTAAAAGGTTGACTTTGCTGCTCCCTCGGGCCCTGTTCTGCCAGAGGAAAGATTTGCAAGCTTTTTGTGTGTGTGTGTGTGTGTGTGTGTGTGTGTGTGTGTGTGTGTGTGTGTGTGTGTGTGTGTGTGTGAACTAGCTTAAATGTGAGAATGTGTATCTGATTCTGCAAGTGCATGCTCCTTCCTATGTGTGCGTGTGTAAACGCGCGCGTCTACCAAGTGTGTGTAAAGCCTCCGCGTCTCCGTCCTGGTGAAGATGCTCCTGAAGAAGGCTTATCAGCTGAATGATATATTTGTCCTTAATAGAGTCAATTTATCTCTATACACTCTCACTTTAATTCAACTGGCCTACCAGGATTCATTCAAATACAGCCCGTAGTCACTTTGATGTACTACCAGCCGCAGCTGTAGGCAGCTGGACTAAGTACACCCGGTTAAAGTGATTGTTAACCTATTGTTACCAGGCCCTGTTCTCTATTCTTCCCGGGTTGATCTTGAGGGAACCTGTTGAAGGTGGTTGCGTATTACTACTACTACTCCTGTGGGTGGAGGGGCTATTGTAGTGTGCCGTGGTATGTAACGAGTCCTTTGTGACACATTTTCCTTCCGAAGCTGACATTCAGGAGGGAATCGGTCGGCGAGTGAGGACGACTGTGATATTAAAATGGGACAGATTTTTTTTTCTTTGGGGTGGTGGGGGGGTGACTTTCACATGTACGTGACAAGGTCACAGAGGTCTGCACTGTTCTGCTCTGCTCGTGTCACATCCCACACTGTAACACACAGCGTGGCCTGGTCTTACAAGGGAGTATTGGTGGCTGCTGGTGTGTATAGGGTCCATTTACCTTCACACTTATTCGTTATGGTCTAACAGTCAAAACTGGTCGTAGTTCAGCACTCCTACTCTGAGATGAATTGTGGATACGGCCCCCACGTCTGTGTACTGGTACCACCTACACTCACTTCTGAGCAGGTCTCTAATAATGAATAGGGCCTGTGTTCCACTACAGCAAATGCAAAGTCTCCATCTTCACAAAACTAAACTCAGCCAAAGAGTCTTTGATACTGTTACACTACTGTTCCAACACTGCCGGGTACATCGACAGGGTGAGCAGCACGAAGGCGCTGAAGCACGCTTCTCTGAAGTGTTAATATCTCTCTCTCTCTCTCTCTTTCTCTCTCTCTCTTTCTCTCTCCCTGTCTCTCTTTCCTTATCTCTCTCTCCTTCTCTCATTATCTCTCTCTTTATCTCTCTCTCTCTTTATATCTCTCTCTCTTTATCTCTCTCCCTCTCTCTCTATCTCTTTCCCTCTCTCTATCTCTCTCTCTTTATCTCTCTCTATCTCTCTCTCTTTATCTCTCTCTTTATCTCTCTCTCTCGCTCCCTCTCTCCCTCTCTCGCTCTCTTTATCTCTCTCGCTCTCTTTAT
The DNA here is from genome assembly GCF_045791955.1 of Oncorhynchus clarkii lewisi. Lineage (NCBI taxonomy): Eukaryota > Metazoa > Chordata > Actinopteri > Salmoniformes > Salmonidae > Oncorhynchus > Oncorhynchus clarkii. The sequence continues at coordinate 3,548,139 of NC_092176.1, read as the reverse complement.
CTCTCTCGCTCTCTTTATCTCTCTCGCTCTCTCTCTCTCCCTCTCTCCCTCTCTCCCCCTCTCTCCCTCTCTCCCTCTCCCCCCCTCTCTCCCTCTCTCCCTCTCCCCCTATCAGATGATTCAGAGAGAGGCTCAGGTGAAGAATAGGGTGTGTGCAGTGGCCATGACCGACTCAATCCACAACGTCTGGCACCAGGACGCCAACAAGAGCATCCAGGAGTGGCTGCAGCAGGTGAGATGACACAGACACTTACATAGACACACACACACACCCCCAATGGGAAATCTACCTAATGTTGCTTCACTTTCAGTGGCTTTACCATAGTGAAAACAAGAGGCAATGTGTAGCCTCACTCCTTCCATTATTCTTAGATTCCCTATTTCCTACAACCAAATACATAATAATGATTTGCTAGGAGAGAGCAGACCAGAGCACAGGCTACTGCCAGGTCACATGTCCAGCTATGAGCCAATCGTTTGCTTGTTTTCCCTGAATCTCTCCAGCCCCCACTCCCACCCTCCTGGTCTTTCTTCTTTGTGGAGGACGGATGTCAATGAATAAGCCAGACGGTTGGCCTTCTCCAGTCTGTCTGTGTTTGCGTGGGTCGCTTCATTTTCGTTCTCGCCCTTTCTGGCGTGACCTCTGCGCCGTAGACAGCACCTGGGCTCACTCAGTATGCACATACAGATGAGAGACACAGCCACCGCCAGAACTACAGGGGAGCCCAAGATGCAAATGTCACCCCCCCCCCCGCGCGCACGCACATACGCACACACAGACACATACACACCTCGCCATCACACTGGCCAGTTCATCGCATATGTTACCTTTTTCTGAATCCTCTTTTTTTCTTCTTAATATTCTGTCCTTCTTTTTTTTTTTATCTGTTTCTAAGTTGTGTGTGTGTGTGTGTGTGTGTGTGTGTGCGCATGCGTTTTGGTGCGTATGCGTCCCGTAGTTGAGCGTTGGTCGGAAGTTTCGGACTTCAAGGTTGAGTTGGCCTTCTTCACTAGATCTCCTCTTTCTGATTCATTTTGGAGGAATGGCAGAGACGGCGCATAATTGGACCGTTAAGTGGTTTCTATTTGTGACGATTACCCAGAACAATAAATGTCTCATAACTTTCTAGCTCTAGCCCCCATGTCGGAGAGAATTCACTGTCTTTTCCTTAACCCTTGCCTGCTCCTTCAAGGACTGACGCGTAGACACGTGGGCCTGCTTAAACAAAGAGCTTCCGCTTTTGAAGGGCAGGTGGACGAGCATGTAACTCCTGAATCAGTTGGTCTTGCAGGCTGAGACGCGCGCAGCATGACCTCTCTCTCAGACCGACGGCATGGTGAAAACTGCGGGTTTCACAACAACGGTCAGTGTGGGGTTTTGATTCAATCCTAAGTGTAATTGCGCCTCGTAATTAAAGAACAGGCTGTGTGGCCCTTCCATCTACAGTAGTCAGTCACTCAGAGCCAGGCCACAGTCTCTTTGTGTTTCTGTTGGAAGTGCCTCCGTGTTTTCCCCACTCTCTCCTGGTGTTCGACTCGGCATGATCGCACACACACACACACACACACACACACACACACACACACCCTGCAGGGCCTCTGTGGTGGCTATACCTCAATCAGGTGACCTTACAATACAGCGAGATCCCAAACATATCTCTATCTCTCGCTCTCACGCTCACACATGCACACACACACACACACGTCCTCTATATTTATATCTGGAACATTATTCAGGTTCAGTGGCAGATCTCCCCGGTGTAGCGCCGTCTGGGCTGCCCTCCCAGCAATTGTGTGTATGTGTGTGTGTGTGTGTGTGTGTGTGTGTGTGCGTGCGTGTTAGAGCAGCACCCCTGGCGGTGCGGTGCGCCGCTCCTGTCGGACAGTGGTAATTCCCTCCCCCTGGGGGTCATGGGGTTAGGGATGAGGGGAGGGGAGGGAAGAGAGGAGCAGAGAGAGGGATTTAGAGATCAGCGCGCGCTGGGACAGGCAATATAGAGCTAATGGGTCAGACGACGAACAGATGACGTCACACAGCAGGGAGAGGTAGAGCGAGCACTCGATAGAAGCCTTCAATTATAGTGGGCCCACAGAGGCAGAGAGAAAAGGAGGGAGGGAGGGGAAAGCTCAAAGAGAGAAAAACAAGAGGGCAGGTTGGAAGGGAAATGAGGAACGGATGGAATGCAGTTAGAGGTAGGGAGACGTGGCGCTGGACAGTGATGCCTGAGGAGCAGAGAGCACAGGACAGTGAGAGAGAGGTGGATGGTGTGCAGCTTGGCAGCCTGTCACAGCCCAAGGTGTCCTCTGTCACGGTGGTGGCCACGTACGATCGCACAGCATAGCACAGCCATGAATAAACTGTCATAATTCACTGAGATTACACACACAGTAGTGGGAGCTGCCCCACAGGGAGGGCGGAAGGGAAAGACCGAAAGGGAGGGTCACAGGCACTAAAGTGATGTCAGAGTAGGTGGGGGGTGGGGGTGGGGGGGGGGGCCTGAGACGTTTTGAAGTGGCGGTACGCGTGACGGGCTACGGAGTTGGAAGGGGAATGTGGTAGAGTGGGCGACGCGCCGGCATGTTGATCGGGGATCAGTTGTGTGTGTTTTGTGCGTTAACGTGGGTGGGGAACCTACGGGCTTCGTATTGTCAGCTCTTCCACCAGCCGTATTGTAGGCTACTGGTCTCAGCACTGTTAGCCATGTCTTAGATGCTGGAGCAGCATCGTTAGGTAGACACACACACACACACACAGCAGCAACACGTGTTTGTGCTGGTAAAGTGGCCTAGTCAGTAAGCGAGATGGGAGGCAGGTTTTACTGCAGGCTGTGGCCCAGAGCAGGTGGCTTTATTATAGGCCTGATAGGGAGGCTGAGGAGTGTCGCACAGGTAGGATCTGTTTTCGCCGTGACACCTGTCTGCCGTTTACACTCTCAAAGCATTATAGTGCACCATTACGAGCGCTGTTAGCATCCCGCTAAGCCCCAGCCGCCACCGGCTTCCGACCGGCACGGCCCCAAAGGGATTGTGGGACTCGGGATCCAGATGTTTCGGATGAATAATGAAGATGGGACTGAATGAGTTCATTGGTAAAACGCTGCAGCGTGCGTGCTTGTGTGTGTTTGTGTGTGTTTGTGTGTGTGTGTGTTTGTGTGTGTTTGTGTGTGTGTGTGCGCGCGCGCAAGCTTCTTCCCGGCTCCGTTCCTTTTAAAATACAAACACACACGGTACAGCCACACACACACACACACACAGAGAGAGAGAGTCGAGCACATTTCTCTCACACATTAACTTACAGGATGTAAATCAGTGTTGTTGTATCCCTGCGTGGTTCCATCTGCCACTGACTGTATCACATGCTGCCTGCTCTGTATGTTGACTCTGGCGCGTATCGTCTTTCATTTGACACGTATTCCCCCTTTCAAACCCTACCTGGAGCGGGGCACAAACACACACACACACGCGCGCGCGCGCGCACCAGGGTGACCTGTTTATGTTCGTGGCGTCTCACTCAGTTCAGCAGTGCCATTGATCGGCGCCCCGGCTTGAAGCGATGAGAATAATCATGTCTGTGAGAGATTCCCGATGTGCCTTCCTTTTGTCAACTTCCATCCTCTAATCCCGTGCAGCGGGTTAGCCTTTCTCTGACAGTTGCTCTCACTGCTCCCTCAACGCCGGGGTTTGCCTTGGCAAACCTATTGAAACGCCGGCCCCTGTTCCTCCATTGGCGGGGAGCGGGAGGGCTGTCTTTGAAATGGCTCCCCTTCGCTCACAGCGCAGCGCAGCACAGCTGACGTCTTCTTCTCCCAGACGGAATGAATTAGGGAGATACAATGAGACACTTGATGTACCAGTCAAGGAGCCCTGCTTGCCTGCCTGACTGACTGCCTGACTGCTTGCCTGACTGCCTGCCTGCTTGCCTGCCTGCACTCCCTCCAAAGAGCACAACTAGGGCAAAGCTCGGCATCTAAAAATACAACAATGAACGCCTGTTTTCCAAGATGGCACACACACACAGCTCTTCTCTCTTCCCCATACTGCTCACTCCTGCCACACTCGATTGACAGGATGAAGGGGGAACGAGGGGAAGGAGAAGCACTCCAATGTGGCGACAGGGAGGATTTGCTAACGTTCCCTTGTTTGGTTGTGTTTTGTTTGATAGGTTGCAACGCGGATGTGTGCTGACACTTATAGCTACATCCCCATCAATACATCCCTTTCTCTCCGTACTTCCTCGTCGGGTACATTTGTGTGTGTGTTAATAATTCGCCGGAGACATGAATAAAGGTGGATTGATTCGGACTACTTGTGCGTGACGGAAGTTCCTCGAACTGACAGTCCTTCCGTTGAATTTACATTGAGTTGTTCAAAATAACTTCCCTCACATGATTCTACCACCGTACCTCACGGCACCACAAATGAGATCATCTTGGTTGTGTGTGTGTGTGCGCGTGTGTGTGCGTGTGTGAATCCTATCCTAAAGTCGCTGAAGTTGTTGTCATGGAGGAAAAAGCTGAAAATAGAGTGTTGTAGGCTGCTGAAGACGCGTACAGTAGTATATCAATCTGAAAGGGGACTGCCCCGGATGTGTCGAGGACAACAGAGAGAAAGCGTAAGGGCCGACCGAGCGGTGTGGCCTCTTCACCGCATTTGTCTCAATCTTGCAGAAGTGCGCAAGCACACACACGCGCTGTCTCTTTCTTTCTCACTCTGTCTCTCACACACATGCTCACTGTCTCGTTCTCTCTCTTACACCCATGGGAGTGTCCAGATGACGCAGGTGGGTGACCCCTGGGTGGGGGGGGTGGGGGGGCTTGCGACAGGCCAGCGGAGGTGTGATGTGACCCGTAGGTCTATCATGTCTCCAGACAGGGTAGGGATGTGTTGGGGTGCTGTCCTCCCTGATTGGCCCCAGCCAGACCCTCTCTGTCAGGCAGAAGCAGGGCCTTGGGAGAGGGGGGGGGTCGCTGGGTTTGGGTGAAGAGGGTAGGGGTGGCCGTAGATGGAGTTCAAGGATGGGGTGGGGGCGAGCTGCAGAGCTCTGTAGGAGTGGACACCCCCACCACCACCACCAAACACACAGGCACACACACCCCCTCACACATAGCACTGTAATGGCTGTCAGGAGGACTGGGGCGAAAGGTAAACAAGTGTAGATAAGCAGTGATTCAGAAAGAGGCCAGCTGCACACAGCCTAATCTCTTTTACATTTCTGTTTCTTCTGTTTAACTTTTATCTTATCTCAGGAACGTCTTCTCCATGCATTCCTCCTCTTCATCCCCCCTCTCTGCCTCGCTCCTCCAGCGTCCCATCAAACCCTACATACCACACTGCACCATCAACGAGACCGGACAAAAGCCACACACGGATTCATCAAACACACATACGCGCACCACACACACACACACACACACTTCTTTTGAAGTGGTATGTCAAGCACATTGTGGTGTAGGCTTGATATGTACTGTACTGTAAAAAGCATTTCACCTGAGGAAAGGTCAAGGCAGGGTAAGACTCTAAGTGTAAGACTGTGGACTCCCCTGAGGGGAGGGGGGGAGGGGGGGTTGTGGGTGAGCTTGAGGGGTTATGGGTCACCAGGCTGCGTAGACACCCCCCTGGTGCACCTGGTGTGCCGTGTACCCCCCCTCCCTCCCGCCACCACAAACAATATCAGATCTGTCTGAGCAATGTGTCACAGGGCGTTTAATTGCTTGTTCCTGTCTCCCCCCTCCCCCACAGCACTGCCGTAACTGGGTGTCAAGCCCCGAGCCCCTGGACACACCGGTGGAGCCCATGCTATCAGACTGTCCTCGCGTCTCTGCAGGTAGCGTGTGTGACTGTGGATTCAACACTCCTTACACCTTTCATCTCTCTCTCTCTCTCTCTCTCTCTCTCATTTTCTCTCTCTTGCTTTAATCTTTTCATGTGGTGTTTTGCTCCATTTCTCTCTGGCCTCTCTGTGGATGGTTTGTAGTGATGATGTCACAGCCAGAGAATTTGCCCTTAATTCAGGATTAGGCCTGTAATCCGTAATCCCGAACATGATGATAAAGATGGACCATGGTGACGGGGCCTCGACAACTGCCCGTACGTTAAATGGAACATTTGAGTGTGTGAGTCTGTGTGCACCTTCATGTCACTTGACGACTACCCTAACGGTGGTCATGCGGGCTTATTGTGACTACCCTTTCCTCACTTGTCGGATGGCGTCATGATCAATGTATAGGTCGACGTGCATGTTTTTCCACGGAGCCATGCCTCCCGTCGTTATCGGATCTGCCGGGTTCAAAACAACGTGGTTACACATGGTTGAGAGGACAGTGGGTGGCCCGTGAACTAACTGGTGGTCTCGTCTCCAAGAAACGTCTGCTCTATGTTATACCATATGCATCACTAGCTAAGTTGCCATGTAATATATCAACATTAATAGTCGGCCTATATGCCGGTCAGGCTGTTTATAGTCATCTATACAACGGGTGGGTCTTTATCCTGCACGCTGAGTTGGTTAAAACCGCATTCCAGCCGGTGTCTATCCCACGAGTTACCACCGGCTAAGTCTATGACATTTTAATGTTACGTACTCCTACCGGCCACTGTTACGTTCTCAAAGGACTTAAAATAGGCACCGTTCAAGTGTTTTCCTCTCCTCCTCCTAAGTCACAAACCCTGAACGTTACACCGTGAGGTTCTATATTCGGCAGTTATCAGGCTCGTCTTATCCCGGGCACATTTGATTGACCCGTTGGCCTGAATGACTTTGACGTCGGCGATAGTGAGAGAAAGTGGACGAGAAGTCGTCGTCCAGCTCAGCAAGTCTTTGGAGTTTGGAGGCGGGACTCTGGTCTCATGTCAAAGGTTGATTTGGTCGTCTTTGTGTCCTTGGCGGCACCGACCACTGCGCCGCCACTCACGAGAGAGCGGCCAGAGGTGACAAAGGTTGAGGGAAGGATGTCAGAAGTACCACGACCCAGAATGTCTGCGGAGAACGCTTCTCAATTCATCCCTCTGTCCCTCCCTCCCACTCATCCGTGTCCTTGTACATCGGAGACACACACACACCCACACTCCCACCACACCAAGAGCCAACTGCACTCGTCTGAAGTCCGGCAAGCTTTAGGCTACTGGACAGCTATGGAAAATGGCGCCTGATCAGACGTACACTAAGACGTCTGAAGGCAAACCAAAGCATGCCATTGGCTGTCCGTCAGATGTGGGGTTTGAGTGGCAGTCGGCAGTGAGGATGGAGTCAGTGGCGGCACTGAAGGGACGAGTTTCCCTCCAACCAGCTATCTCACTCCCTCTCTCCCTGTGCGGTAGTGGTTATAGCGTAGGGGTTATCCATGCTGGTTGGTGTTTGGCAGATGGACATGGTGACGTGGAGACAGGCCTGTCTGGCTATTGCTGCTAATCATCTGTGAAAACAACACTGGTACCAGCATGGCAATGCCCCACTTATGGGCTGGAGGGAGGGAGGGATGGAGGGAGGGAGGGAGGGGGGGTAGTTTTGTAGCGTGGGGGTGGGGTGTCCGCTAACATCTCTGTTTATTGTTTTTAACGTGATAAAACCTGGACCGCTTCCCTGCTCGCCTGGCTAGCTTTTCTCCCACCCCTCTCTCTTTCATTTTCATTCCCTCTTTCAAAGGAATCTTCCCCTAGAAGGTCACTGCTCCAGCGCTGGCAGCGGCCTGAGAGATTGGCAGAATTTTATCAGTTAGGAGCACGCTGAACACTGCCTAAATATGCAGATAAAGTGGAACAAATCTCCTGCTGGAAAGCCTCCCCATGTGCTGTGCTGGGAGGGGGGACAGGATTTGTAGGATGGCCGGGGTTGGGGAGGGGTGGCTGGGGCCTTCCCAGGGTCTGACACACCAAGGCTGGGCTGTAGTCACAGAGCAGATAGCCAGGAGAGAGAGGAAGAATGGCAGGGATGGGCAGGCCCACTCGAGAGTCAGGCTTAGAGGCACACAACAGTGACAATGTGAATCCCCTCCTCGCACTGCAAGGTGACTTGTGTGGCTCTAGGAGAAGTGTGTGTGGCTGCTGCCTGGCCATACACTTCCCTGTGTATTTAGTTGGACAGTGAAGTTAAAACTTTTCTATACTCCAGCGTTTTGGATTTGAGATCAAATATTTAATATGAGGCGACAGTACATTCATACATACATTTACTGTTTAGAGATGATTTGTGTAGCTCGTCCCCCCGTTTGAAGGCGTCATAAGTGTTTGGACAAATTCATTTGTGTATTAAAGTAGTAAAAGGTTTATGCCTCTAACTTTCTCACTGTTTAGATAGGGGAGTGTGCGTCTGGTTCTGCCTGTGTGAGCGGGTCGATAGAATTGTAAACACAGGAGTCTGACCAAATCCACCAGGTCTGCTATAGGGCAATTCCACGCCAGTGGGAGAGTAAAATATTGTCGGTATCTCAGATAGTACTGGTAATTCTCACGTACAAACTTGTTTGAAAAGCTTTTTTAGATCAACACGGATGGTGTTGAACAAATGAATTTGTCAATTTGTATTTCAGAATGTAGACATACTCCATATGTTAGTGCGCACTGTAATGACTATAATGACACCAAGATGTCTGTATCATGTACGGTTCACCGATCGTAGGGTCTTACAGGAGGCATGTGTACAGTTGAAGTCGGAAGTTCACATACACCTTAGCCAAATAGATACGTTTTTCACAATTCCTGACATTTAATCAGAGTAAAAATTCCCTGTCTTAGGTCAGTTAGGATCACCAACTTTATTTTAATGTTAAATGTCAGAATAATAGTAGTGATTTATTTCAGCTTTTATTTCTTCCATCACATTCCCAGTGGGTCAGAAGTTTACATACACTCAATTCGTTTTTGGTAGCATTGCCTTTAAATTGTTTAACTTAGGTCAAACATTTTGGGTAGCCTTTCGCAAGCTTCCCACAATAAGTTGGGTGAATTTTTGACCCATTCCTTCTGACAGAGGAGTCAGGTTTGTAGGCCTCCTTGCTCACACACACTTTTTCAGTTCTGCCCACACATTTTCTATAGGGTTGAGGTCAGGGCTTTCTGATGGCCACTCCAATACCTTGACTTTGTTGTCCTTAAGCCATTTTTCCACAACTTTGGAATTATGCTTGTGGATATTGTCCATTTGGAAGACCCATTTGCGACCAAGCTTTAACTTCCTGACAGATGTCTTGAGATGTTGCTTCAATACATCCACATAATTTTCCATCCTCATGATACCATCTATTTTGTGAAGTGCACCAGTCCCTCCTGCAGCAAAGCACCCCCACAACATGATTCTGCCACCCCAGTGCTTCACAGATGGGATGGTGTTCTTCGGTTTGCAAGCCTCACCCTTTTTCCTCCAAACATAATGATGGTCATCATGGCCAAACAGTTCTATTTTTGTTTCATCAGACCAGAGGACATTTCTCCCAAAAGTACAATCTTTGTCCCCATGTGCAGTTGTAAACCGTAGTCTGGCTTTTTTATGGCGGTTTTGGAGAAGTGACTTCTTCCTTGCTGAGCGGCCTTTCAGGTTCTGTCGATATAGGACTTGTTTTACTGTGGATATAGATACTTTGTACCTGTTTCCTCCAGCATCTTCACATTTTGTTGTTCTGGGATTGATTTGCACTTTTCGCACCAAAGTACGTTCCTCAGAACGCGTCTCCTTCCTGAGCAGTTTGATGGCTGTGTGGTCCCATGGTGTTTATACTTGTGTACTATTGTTTGTACAGATGAACGTGGTACCTTCAAGCATTTGGTTCATCATTGGGAGCAATTTCCAGACTTGTGGAGGTCTATAATTTTGTTTCTGAGGTCTTGGCTGATTTCTTTTGACTTTCCCATGATGTCAAGCAAAGAGGCACTGAGTTTGAAGGTAGGCCTTGAAATACATCCACAGGTACACCAATTGACTCAAATTATGTCAATTAGCCTATCAGAAGCTTCTAAAGCCATGACATCAGTTTCTGGAATTTTCCAAGCTGTTTAAAGGCACAGTCAACTTAGTGTATGTAAACTTCTGACCCACTGGAATTGTGATACAGTCAATTATAAGTGAAATCATCTGTCTGTAAACAATTGTTGGAAAAATGTCCTAACCGACTTGCCAAAACTATAGTTTCTTAACAAGAAATTTGTGGTTGAAACGAGTTTTAATAACTCCAACCTAAGTGTAGGTAAACTTCCGACTTTAACTGTAGGTCTCAAATGGCCACTTTCATCATGATTTTCTAAAAAACAGTTTGAGATACAATTGTAAAAAATACAATTTTAAAAAAGAACTATCTTCCTCCCAATAGAATTCCTATGTGAGAATTGCCAGAAAAATCTGAGATACCCAAAAATATTTTTCCTCTCCCGCTGGCGTGGAATCGCCCTACAGGCCTACTATCCATTCTGCCTCCCTCTCTCTCCCACAGAGGTTGGGAGAGTGGAAACGATCAGTGTGCACTCCCTCCTCTCTATTATGGACCTACTCCTTAGCGATTACTCATTGTTGAACCTGATTATGAATTACAAAGGCCCAGCGTAAACACTGATTAATGGCTAACAAAAGTACGTTAATGTGTACCTGAACTTTAATTACGCGTCCTGGTCCGTTACAAGGTTCTGAACACAGGCCCGTAATTAACCCTCATTGTGTTCATCAAGATGAAGATGCTCCTATTTGATGTACTGAAGGAGTTGTATATCTTTCTTTTTGGAAAGCACTTTTCTTTTTTTTATTTGATGTTTTTTTTTCTTTTTTTTATCAAGTAGCGAGAATGTTTGCATTGAGTGCTAGAACCAAGAGTGTAAAATAGAGCAATGAGAGCGAAGTCTGGTCCGTTTTACCTGAGCTCTAAGCTTTCCTAAAAGCGAGTCTGTGGAACGAAGCGGACGACGTACAATGTGGGTCAGCTGTGTGTCTGTGTGCGTGCGTACGTACGTACGCTTGCGCGTGTTGCGGTGGCCGTGCCGCATGCCGGTTAGGCTGAACTGCAGTGTCGTTGGTCCGGCATCTACTGTTGAACGTGAAACGTTCTTGTCGCCACCTCCACACTCCACCTACAGGTCCACGTCCGTCCGGCTGATGGATGTTTACCTGCTGAGTTAAACTGTCAGAGGAAACGCAGCCCGCCTCCTCGCCACCTCCTGTTTTCTCAGCTTGACTTTCTTTTTTGTCTTTTGTCTTCTTTTTTTTTTTTTTAGGGAGGGGGGTTGTCTGCTGGCTCATCGAAAGATCAAATGGGGAGAGGAAGGGGCGTCTTTCTCTCTTGTTTGTCTTTGCGGACGTTAGCGTAGCCTAGAGCTAGCGTCGCAGGAAATGGCTAGGGTAAACGTTGGTGAACCAGAGGTGAACTCTGACCCGTGATCCTGATCCCATCACGGGGCTCATCGCCGGGGCTAGCTGTCGTCTGGATTTTACTGGTGCCAAGCTCTCTTTCAACTGACACGCTCGTGGAAAACGCTGACCCGGCAGTGTCCTCCTCTATGAGACCACCATAAAAAATGGCTGTTTTTTAAATTATTTTTTAGATACAGACGGAGGTGACTGTGTCGGAGGAATATTATGGTGTTTGAGGAAGCTACTTTTTGTTTGTGGAATGGTAGATCCTGTCTACTGGTGGATTATTACAATAAACTGGAAAAATATAGTGCAGGAGCTGGCAGCTGAGTATATAAGGGATTCTTAGGCGTGAATGAGGGAATGAATGAGATGTCTATGTCTATGTTCAGGGGAGACACTGGCTGCTGTAATCAGCATCTCCTCCCAGGCCTCATCAGCCTTTTATCTCTCCACATTCTGCACAGCCTTTAATGTGCCTCTTCCTCTGTATAAACACACGCCACCACTACACATATTGACACAAATCATTGTGCTGCTTGTGTCATGTATTGAATTTTTCTTGCTCTCATGTCTAGGCTCAAATACTCCACCCTCCCACTTTCTCCCATGGTGGAGGGAATACAAGTTTCATACAGTTTCATGTAGACACTCATAATTTTGCGTGGGGGGGGGTTCTCCTTTTCTCTCTCCATTTCTCTCATTGTCATTTAGCAGACGCTCCTATCCAAAGCGACTTACAGGAGCAATTTGCGTTAAGTGCCTTGCTCAAGGGCATTACTTCACCTAGTCGGCTCGGGGATTCGAACCAGCGACCTTTCGGTTACTGGTCCAATGCTCTTAACCGCATGGCTACCTGCTCTCTTCTCTCTCTCTCTCTCTCTCTCTCTCTCTCTCTCTCTCTCTCTCTCTCTCTCTCTCTCTCTCTCTCTCTCTCTCCTCTCTCCTCTCTCCTCTCTCCTCTCTCCTCTCTCTCCTCTCTCTCTCTCCTCTCTCTAACCTCTCTCTCTCTCCTCTCTCTCTCTCGTAGAGCATCAGAAAACATGGCGTTCATTTGCTATTCCTCTTTAAAGTGTTTGATCTGTGTGCTCGGGAGCAGACTGGCGGGCCCTGACCCACTTGGCTGCCTTATGTAATGAACCCCAAAAACACCATGCAGACAGGATCAGAGTGCTGGAGAGAGAGGAAAATAGTTATAATTTCCTTCCCCCCTTTTGCTCTGTCTCTGAGTTTGTTGTGCCTCTGACGGGGTCATATTTATGGCGCCGAGTGAAAAATAGAGAGGCTGGTGTGGAGGAGGTGGAGGGGGAAGAGCTTCGGTAAAGACAGTTGGAGCTGAACAGGAGATCTTACTTAGTCATTCTCTTTGTTTCCCTTTTGTTCAAGTTTCATTTCTCACATGCACAAGTACAGTGAAGTGCTTAACTTGCAAGCCCTTCCCAACACTGCGGTATTCAATCATTTTTCTACTGTATGGATTATTTTGACACCTGTTTTGGAGACATTGTGATGGGGGGAGAGAAATAGAATAACCTCGATTTCCATACCGACAGAAAATACAAAACTACACAACTCAAAGGTCTTGCACAGCATTTTGCGGGTTCAATTGCGTATTAACTCCTTTTGGCCCTGAATGAATAGGCTGACACAGGGTCGTAGGCCCCTGAACGTAAAGTTAGGGCGACAATATATTTTAAAAAAAGAACCCCCTTGATACCGAAGGGAACATTGAGAGGAAGCTAATTCTTTAGGAAGGACCTATGGCAGACATATTAAGAGCATTGTCATACCCTCCACACCTGTCTGGTAGACAATTGCTTGTGATTGTTTTGAAATGTCAGGTCAGTGGCCACGCTCTGGTAGACACCCCATTCCTCATCTCTCCCTCCTGCCCTGTTTCTCTACCTCAAAAGACTAGACTCCGCCAACGGAGCAGGGACGATAGACGGGAGGTTGCTTTCTATCAAAGACCGGGTCACTTTGATCACTTTGAAAGGACTGTGTGTGTCTGTCCAATTTGATCTTGGTGTTCTCTGACGTGTGTCTGAAGTCAGATCAGAGGTAGGACATGTTGGATACCAAGTACTACCAGTCAATAGACATGATTCTACCATGGCCTTGGAGAGGTCTGTCCGTTTCCTCAGTGAGAGGAATACAGCATCAATAGTAGTTTAATGGTAACATTCCGAGCTCATTGTTGCATCCCAAAATCAATATGTTGAATGTATGTCTATATCGACTGTATGCACAGTATGTGTTTCTAAGTGTGTATAGCATGGCAGAGAATGGCAGCTCAACTGTGTGATTCCATCGAGAGTAGCATGGCTGGGAGTATTGGGTGGAATACTTGAGGAGACCAGTCGAGTCTACTGGTCCAGTAGTGGTCCCTCGTGGCTCTGTCGAGTTGATAATAAGCCGGTCAGGCTGACTTGGTAAAAGAGTGAAAACGCTGCAGCACCTCCCCCCAGGTGTCACGTTGAAAACCGCCTCACCCAGCCTTTATGTCGTCTTTTGTGTTGCTGTTGGTCTCATCTTATCTCCGAGCCCTTTCTCTTATAACATCCCTTGCCTGTATCTCGCTCCGGCATTTTTTTATTCTTTTATTATGAGTGTTATGGCAACTGGTTGCTAAGCAACACAGAAGGTCAGGTAAAGTTGTTGTCTTTTTTCCCTTTTTTTTTTTTTCTTCCCCCAGAGTAGCAGAGCTCATCTATCTATTGGTTTGTGAATGTTGGTTAGGGTTTAGTATGGATGTAGTGGAGGGTGATGCATTTAAATGCAACCTTTACGCAATATTAGTGTAAGCGTTACCAGTCAACTCTACCGGCGTTCCGCTCTCACTCACCTTTTTGGGTGTTATTGTGGTCCTGTGTGGATCAGTTGGTGGAGCATGACGCTTGCAATGCCAGGGGTTTTGTGGCTTTGATGCCCACAGGGGACACCCATGGCACATACACCATGGCATGCATAAAATATGATTATTATAGTAGTGTGAATATTGGTTAGGAAGTGTGGTGAGTATTGGGTGAATGCATGTGTGAAGCCTTATGAAAAGCTTTTTTCTTTCTAGATATTCTAACCAGGTTGGACAGATATGTCTATGTTCTATTCAGATATTACATTTCACTTTCGTGCTTTTGTCATTTACTGCACACCGATATTGGACGATAACTAGGTGATAGCAGACACGAAACCCAAGTTCCCCCAAGATGCGATCTCCTATCACATCCGTTTCATATGTGGTCATTAGAGGTTGATTATAGTCCTTGCATAGATCTGACATTGTTGGTCTATTTCTATGTTATTTATGCATGTGTGAGTGTAGCCTGTGTGCGCATGGACTGGGTAGTAATGAGATATTTAGAGCTGGCAGAAGCAGTAGCAGAGTAATGATAGCTTCGTATGAATGCTAAGCAGATGTAACATGTTAAGGAAGCCCCGTGTATGGTATTGGCTCCCTGGTTCACCCTTGCACTAGGTAAACTGTACCCAGGAGCGCTTTCGTTCTTTTCCGCCGTCTTCCCTCCTCACACACTCCGCCCACCATCTCAAGGAAAGGGGAGAAAAAGGAAAAGAGCCCGAGCTGTGCATAAATGAAGGTTCAACCAGGTTCAATGAAACACTTATACAATTTGCTGCAATATAGTGGATTTTATAATCTCATTATCATCTTAGTGCCAGATTTGCCCATGAGGGCTGTGCCGTACTCGCTGTTATTAGCTTCTGAGATTTGTCCATTTGTCCTTCTGCTACCCAAGTCCCTCAGCCAATCACAGTGCTTCAATCTCCAAGGCAACCCCCTCCTTTTTATTTGTTCGTCATTTCCCCTCCATACCTCCTGCTGCTTTATTTACGGGTATTTGGACGTGGGGGCTTTGCTACAGGCAAACAGAATGCAATCCACTCTCTTACACGGAATCTACGCTGCTTTCGTCTTGCCAAAGCTATAGGTGTTGTCGGTGTGGATGTGTTCCTTCCCGCTGTCTTCTCGAATGTTTCACTGTATGACAACAGCACGGTATGCAGTAAGGCATGTGTCCGGGTGTAAATTGTCCCCTGGTTGAACTCTAGCCCCCCCCCCCCCCCGTAGTTGAGCCCACCATGCAGGTCAAAAGGGTGAGCACAGCACACGTACAGTATGCACCATGGCCAGGTTTCCCTCTGCCTGTCGTGGGCTGCCAGGTCAAGCCTCTTAACTCTCCATGTGGACGTCCTTCTCCCTCATCTGTAATTGTATAACGGTATGTGCCATTTAGCAGGCGACTTAGTCACGCCTGCATGACATCTCACGTCACCGCCCGGCCATGGCGCTTACAGGTCAAAAGGAGATTAGTGCCTGGCGACATGGATCTTATTGGCCCGTAGCACTTAATTTTTTTACCCTAGAGGTGTCGCACAACTTAAATTGCGCGCGCGTGATTAGGGGGGGTCGATGGACTGTTGTGTTACGGTGTTGTCTAATCGGTCTTTAACCTCCGTGTCTCTTCGTTTGGTGGCCATGGTGTAGTTGTTGACGTACTGACTGAGACGGACGGTTCCACAGCTGCACTACTCGAGATACGCTGCTGGTCACTCGCAACAAGTGGATGGATGTGAGCTTGGACAGCGGGATGGGTGACGTGTGGTCGCGAGGTCCCGTGAGGTCCTCAGTACCTCTCACGTTAAAGGGGGTTATAAATAGACAAACGTGTGAGCAGTGTGTGTGCATGTGTGTTGGCCGGCAGAGGGTTAATCTGTGGAAGGCGGGCAAGCCGATTGTTTACTCTGTTTACCCAACCGACCGTGTGATCAGCGCCAGCTCCCACTAATGCCTTCAGACATTGATGCCGTCCCATTACCGGTAGCATCAGCGTCTCCTCACATCACTCTAAATGGGGGAGGAGGATGAACCAGGGGGGTGTGAGGGCTTCTTCACCCATTAATGGTCTTCTAGCAAGATATCTGCCCCCGTGTTGGGTGTTGCTGGATATAGTACGGTTAGCTCTCGTTAGCCCAATTTAGCCTTGGTTAGCCCCATTCTCTGTGAGTGACTGGTTCTTTGTGGGGGGGGGGGGTCTGATGAACACACGTTTAGTGTCTCTTTCCCTTTCCTGTCAGGATCTCTGCCATGGTAAACAGCAGCACTGTCACCATGGACTCCCTCTCCACAGGCCACGCTTTGTCCTCTCTTTCACAGGAGAAACTCCTATGGTTTATATCATCCTCGATTCCCCTTTTTCTTTCGTTGCCTTGTTCCCCTTCTCTGTCATTTGTGTCATGACGCGCAGGTTATACGTTTGTTCACGGAGCCAATTCGTTAGGTTTAGCTGCTAATGGGGCCCCTTTAGAGGGGGCCTGGCTAGACTCGACAGACTGTCTGCTGGAGGCTGGATAATTACAGTGAAAGCAGAGCAGAGACGCACCAGGACAAAACACCCAGAGATCACTAATCAATGCATTAAAGACTGTTGTGTCAGCGTTTTGTTTGCGTTGTGTTATTTTTTGCTGATAGCGTTTACCTTTTCCTGTTTAGTTAAAACATATATTTTGATATGTTGTGGCAGTCTTCCCCCGTTCTCCTTTGTTTTCTTTTTCACAATTAGGTTATAATGAAATGCACATTTAATGTGATTGTAAGGAAATAAAAAGAGAACAAACACAACAAGCTCTGAGAATATATTAGGAATGTACATAATTGCAGGGAGATGATTAGGGGGAAAAAGCCTCCTTGAAGGTCCTTGAGTCGTAATCAGCCTGAAATTACAATATTTTTGTCTGAATTTTTCTTACTTATTTCTATAATTATGTAAACAATGTTGACAGAGATTTGTGCGGCAGAGTTGTGTGAGGGTGCAGCGGTGACCTTGGACCATCCAGCGTACACTTCCTTTGACAGATAAAACTTTATTAAGACCCATCTCCAGGAAGGGGGACAAACAGCCCGTTATACCAGCGTGCTCGAGTATTAGGAAAATATCGCAATTAGAGGAGGATTTCCTCCAGCTAAAGCACCAAAGAGCAGCCTGGGTAATAAGCGCAGGGCTTGTTTGTGGCCTGGAAAGGTGTAATTCTGCTTTGAGAGTGCTGTGCTCATTGTGCTTGGGAGTAATGAGATAGGCTGCACTGATCCCTCTGTGATGCTATGACTTCTAATCCGCTTCCTCTCTTCCTCTCCTCCTCGCTCTCTTCCTCTCCTCCTCGCTCTCTTCCTCTCCTCCTCCCTCTCCTCCTCGCTCTCTCGGCACGGCCCTCGGCAGTCATCTCGCCTCCACATGGGCATCCCTGGTATTACCCCACATACTGAGGAATCAGGACAGGTACCACACCAGGTACCCCCCCCATTAACACAAAGGTCCTGGACCCTCACTTCAGATCATCATTAACACCAATGTCCTGTACCCTCAACCCCAGATTGTAATCAACACCATTAACACAAAGGTCCTGTACCTTCAACCCCAGGTCATCATTAATACCATTAACACCAATGTCCTGGACTCTCAACCCTAAATCATCATTAATACCAATAACACAAAGGTCCTGTACCCTCAACCCCAGGTCATCATTAACACCAATGTCCTGGACCCTCAACCCCAGATTGTAATCAACACCATCAAATCAAATAAATTTTTATTTGTCACATAGACATGGTTAGCAGATGTTAATGCGAGTGTAGCGAAATGCTTGTGCTTCTAGTTCCGACAATGCAGTAATAACCAACAAGTAATCTAGCTAACAATTCCAAAACTACTACCTTATAGACACAAGTGTAAGGGGATAAAGAATATGTACATAAAGATATATGAATGAGTGATGGTACAGAGCGGCATAGGCAAGATACAGTAGATGGTATTGAGTGCAGTGTATACATATGAGATGAGTATGTAAACAAAGTGGCATAGTTAAAGTGGCTAGTGATACATGTATTACATAAAGATGCAGTAGATGATATAGAGTACAGTATATACATATACATATGAGATGAATAATGTAGGGTATGTAAACATTATATTAGGTAGCATTGTTTAAAGTGGCTAGTGATATATTTTACATCATTTCCCATCAATTCCCATTATTAAAGTGGCTGGAGTTGAGTCAGTGTGTTGGCAGCAGCCACTCAATGTTAGTGGTGGCTGTTTAACAGTCTAATGGCCTTGAGATAGAAGCTGTTTTTCAGTCTCTCGGTCCCAGCTTTGATGCACCTGTACTGACCTCGCCTTCTGGATGATAGCGGGGTGAACAGGCAGTGGCTCGGGTGGTTGTTGTCCTTGATGATCTTTATGGCCTTCCTGTGACATCGGGTGGTGTAGGTGTCCTGGAGGGCAGGTAGTTTGCCCCCGGTGATGCGTTGTGCAGACCTCACTACCCTCTGGAGAGCCTTACGGTTGTGGGCGGAGCAGTTGCCGTACCAGGCGGTGATACAGCCCGACAGGATGCTCTCGATTGTGCATCTGTAGAAGTTTGTGAGTGCTTTTGGTGACAAGCCGAATTTCTTCAGCCTCCTGAGGTTGAAGAGGCGCTGCTACGCCTTCTTCACGATGCTGTCTGTGTGGGTGGACCAATTCGGTTTGTCTGTGATGTGTACGCCGAGGAACTTAAAACTTACTACCCTCTCCACTACTGTTCCATCGATGTGGATAGGGGGGTGTTCCCTCTGCTGTTTCCTGAAGTCCACAATCATCTCCTTAGTTTTGTTGACGTTGAGTGTGAGGTTATTTTCCTGACACCACACTCCGAGGGCCCTCACCTCCTCCCTGTAGGCCGTCTCGTCGTTGTTGGTAATCAAGCCTACCACTGTTGTGAAGTCCGCAAACTTGATGATTGAGTTGGAGGCGTGCGTGGCCACGCAGTCGTGGGTGAACAGGGAGTACAGGAGAGGGCTCAGAACGCACCCTTGTGGGGCCCCAGTGTTGAGGATCAGCGGGGTGGAAATGTCAGGAAGTCCAGGACCCAGTTGCACAGGGCGGGGTCGAGACCCAGGGTCTCGAGCTTGATGACGAGCTTGGAGGGCACTATGGTGTTAAATGCCAAGCTGTAGTCGATGAACAGCATTCTCACATAGGTATTCCTCTTGTCCAGATGGGTTAGGGCAGTGTGCAGTGTGGTTGAGATTGCATCGTCTGTGGACCTATTTGGGCGGTAAGCAAATTGGAGTGGGTCTAGTCTAGACTTGACTAGTCTCTCAAAGCACTTCATGATGACGGAAGTGAGTGCTACGGGGTGGTAGTCGTTTAGCTCAGTTACCATTAACCCCAATGTCCTGGACCCTCAACCCTAGATCATCATTAATACCGTTAAGCCCAATGTCCTGGACCCTCAACCCCAGGTCATCATTAACACCAATGTCCTGGACCCTCAACCCCTGGTCATCATTAACACCAATGTCCTGGACCCTCAACCCCTGGTCATCATTAACACCAATGTCCTGGACCCTCAACCCCAGGTCATCATTAATACAATTAACACAAAGGTCCTGGACCCTCACCCCAGATCATCATTAACACCAATGTCCTGGACCCTCAACCCCAGATTTTAATTAACACCATTAACACCAATGTCCTGGACCCTCAACCCCAGGTCATCATTAATACAATTAACACAAAGGTCCTGAACCCTCACCTCTAGATCGTAATTAACACCAATATCCTGGACCCTCAACCCTAGATCATCATTAATACCATTAACACAAAGGTCCTGGACCCTCAACCCCAGGTCATCATTAAAACCATTAACACCAATGTCCTGGACCCTCAACCCTAGATCCTCATTCATACCATTAACACAAAGGTCCTGGACCCTCAACCCCAGGTCATCATTAACACCAATGTCCTGGACCCTCAACCCTAGATCATCATTAATACCATTAACACCAATGTCCTGGACCCTCAACCCTAGAACATCATTAATACCATTAACACAAAGGTCCTGGACCCTCAACCCTAGATCATCATTAATACCATTAACACCAATGTCCTGGACCCGTAACCCTAGATCATCATTAATACCATTAACACCAATGTCCTGGACCCTCAACCCTAGATCATCATTAATACCATTAACACCAATGTCCTGGACCCTCAACCCTAGAACATCATTAATACCATTAACACAAAGGTCCTGGACCCTCAACCCTAGATCATCATTAATACCATTAACACCAATGTCCTGGACCCGTAACCCTAGATCATCATTAATACCATTAACACCAATGTCCTGGACCCTCAACCCTAGATCATCATTAATACCATTAACACCAATGTCCTGGATCCTTACCCCTAGATCGTAATTAACACCAATGTCCTGGACCCTCAACCCTAGATCATCATGAATACCATTAACCCCAATGTCCTGGACCCTTACCCCTAGATCGTAATTAACACCAATGTCCTGGACCCTCAACCCTAGATCATCATGAATACCATTAACCCCAATGTCCTGGACCCTTACCCCTAGATCGTAATTAACACCAATGTCCTGGACCCTCAACCCTAGATCATCATGAATACCATTAACACCAATGTCCTGGACCCTCAACCCTAGATCATCATGAATACCATTAACCCCAATGTCCTGGATCCACCTGTTTGTTTATTTTGAACTCATGATTTAATAAAGAAGCTTTAGGCTTAATACTCTCACACGTGTTACTGACGCAACACATCCACACCTGCACACTCCCTCACACCTATGCTGCTGCTAAATGATTATTGATTAGATTCATGACTACCATTATGCTGCTGGTCATTGATTATTGATTGCCATTACCATTAGTATCTATCTATGTATCCTGCTACTGATCACTATGACTCCTGTTTACATACATACACTGAGCATACAAAACATTATGAACACCGTCCTAATATTGACTTGCACTGCACCCCCCCTCCTAAATTACTATTATGGATCTGTTTGAAGAATGAAAAAAAGTTCATGAGCAAAGCAGCCTAGTCGTAATCATGTTTGGTAAGTTGATTACTATTCCACTTCCCAGTCTACTCTCTACTGTTGCTGGTTGAAACCATGACTCACGGTTAGCTGTGTAGCAAGGCTGAACCACCTCTAGTAGGAAGATTCAACGACAGGCTATTTAACATGCAAAACTTTCATTTAACTGTGTGTATAGTTGTGTATATACAACAAAATAAAAGCTTATTTTGCTCAAATGTTGTGCACAAATTTGCTTACCTCCCTGTTAGTGAGCATTTCTCCTTCTCCCAGATAATCCATCCACCTGACAGGTGTGGCATATCAAGGAGCTGGTTAAACAGCATGATCAATACAGAGGTGCACCTTGTGCTGGGGACAATAGAAGAACTCTCTGAAATGTGCAGTTTTGTCACTCAACACAATGCTACAGATGTCTCAAGTTTTTAAGGAGGGTGAAATTGGCATGCTGACTGCAGGAGTATCCACCAGAGCTCTTGCCAGAGTATTAGTGTTCATTTCTCTACCATAAGCCACCTCCAATGTAGTTTTAGAGAATGTGGAAGTAGTCCAACCAGCCTCACAACAGCAGACCACGTGTAACCACGCCAGCCCAGGACTTCCACATCTGCGGGATTGTTGTCTGAGGAGGAGGGGGGGATTCTGAGGAGTATTTCTGTCAATAATAAAACCCTTTTGTGGGGAAAAACGTATTTCTGATTAGCTGGGCCTTGCTCCCCAGTGGGTGGGCATATGCCCTTCCAGGCCCACCAATAACTGTGCCCATTTATTTAAATTCACTGGTTTCCTTCTATGATCTGTAAATCAGTCAAATCTTTGAAATTGTTGCATGTGTGTTTTTATGTTTGTTCACTATACAATGAGTGCACAAACATTAAGAACACCTTCCTAATATTGAGTTGCACCCTCTTTTGCCCTCAGAACAGCCTCAATTCGTCAGGGCATGTACTCTACAAGGTGTCAAGCATTCTACAGGGATGCTGGCCCATGTTGACTTCAATGCTTCCCACAGTTGTCAAGTTTGCTGGATTACCTTTGGGGTGGTGGACCATTCTTGATACACACGGGAAACTGTTGAGAGTGAAAAACCCAGCAGCGTTTCAGTTCTTGACACAAAACGGTGCCCCTGGTACCTACTACCATACCCTGCTCTACTTACATTCTGTGTCTTGCCCATTCACCCTCTGAATGGCACAGATACACAATCAATGACTCAATTGTCTGAAGGCTTAAAAATCCTTATTTAAACCTGTCTCTTCCCCTTCATCTACACTGATTGAAGGGATTTAACAGGTGACATCAATAAGGGGGCATAGCTTTCACCTGGTCAGTCTATGTCATGGAAATAATGTTTTGTATACTCAGTGTACATTACCATTAGTATGTTACCATAAGTATTTATATATTGCTGATACCAGTCACTTTTCAGCCCTGGTTACATGTACAGTTGAAGTCGGAAGTTTACATACACTTAGGTTGGAGTCATTAAAAACCGTTTTTCAACCACTCCACAATTTCTTGTTAACTATAGTTTTGGAAAGTCGGTTAGGACATCTACTTTGTGCATGACACAATTGTTTACAGGCAGATTATTTCACTTATAATTCACTGTATCACAATTCCAGTGGGTCAGAAGTTTACGTACACTAAGTTGACTGTGCTTTTAAACAGCTTGGAAAATTATGTCATGGCTTTAGAAGCTTCTGATAGGCTAATTGACACCATTTGAGTCAATTGGAGGTGTACCTGTGGATGTATTTCAAGGCCTACCTTCAAGCTCAGTACATCTTTGCTTGACATCATGGGAAAATCAAAAGAAATCAGCGAAGACCTCCGAAAAAATTGTAGACCCCCCCCAAGTCTGGTTCATCCTTGGGAGCAATTTCCAAACGCCTGAAGGTACCACGTTCATCTGTACAGACAATAGTACGTAGTACAATAGTAAGTATAAACACCATGGGACCACACAGCCGTCATACCGCTCAGGAAGGAGACATGTTCTGTCTGCTAGAGATGAACGTACTTTGGTGTAAAAAGTGCAAATCAATCCCAGAACAACAGCAAAGGATCTTGTGCAGGTGCTCGAGTAAAAAGGTACAAAAGTATCTATAGCCACAGTAAAATGAGTCCTATATCAAAATAACCTGAAAGTCTGCTCTTCAAGGAAGAAGCCACTGCTCCAAAATCGCCATAAAAAACTCAGACTACAGTTTGCAACTGCACATAGGGACAAAGATTGTACTTTTTGGAGAAATGTCCTCTGGTCTGATGAAACAAAAGTATAACTGTTTGGCCATAATGAGCATCGTTATGTATGCATGAAAAAGGGGGAGGCTTGCAAGCCGAAGAACACCATCCCAACCGTGAAGCACGGGGGTGGCAGCATCATGTTGTGGGGGTGCTTTGCTGCAGAAGGGACTGGTGCACTTCACAAAATAGATGGCATCATGAGGAGGAAAATTACGTGGATATATTGAAGCAACATCTCACGACATCTGTCAGGAAGTTAAAGCTTGGTCGCAAATGGGTCTTCCAAATGGACAATGACCCCAAGCATACTTCCAAAGTTATGGCAAAATGGCTTAAGGACAGCAAAGTCCTTAAGGTATTGGAGTGGCCATCACAAAGCCCTGACCTCAATCCTATAGAAAAAGTGTGTGCGAGCTAGTAGGCCTACAAACCTGACTCAGTTACACCAGCTCTGACAGGAGGAATGGGACAAATTAATTGTGGGAAGCTTGTGGAAGGCTACCCGAAATGTTTGACCCAAGTTACACAATTTAAAGGCAATGCTGCCAAATACTAATTGAGTTTATGTAAACTTCTGACCCACTGGGAATGTGATGAAAGCAATTAAAGCTGAAATAAATGACTCTCCACTATTAATCTGACATATCACATTCTTAAAATAAAGGGGTGATCCTAACTGATCTAAGACAGGGAATTTTTACTGGAATTAAATGTCAGGAATTATGAAAAACACATTTTAAATGTAGTTGGCTAAGGTGTATGTGAACGTCCGACTTCAACTGTATATCCTACCACCAGTCATTTTTTTATGTATAAACCCACCTCTACCTCTCCTGTACTCCTGCACACTGAATAAGGTACTGGCACGACCTGTATATTCTTGCGTTTTCGGGTTTCTTCAAATGTTATCGTACTTCTTGTGTGTTTTATTCTATTTTCTATTGTTATCAATGTTATTATTAATATTACTATAACTACGTTGTTTGGAAAGATCTATCAAGTTAAGAATTTGACTGTATTGTTTATCCTGTGCACGTGGCGAATAAACGTTGAAACTATTCATCTAAGTTCTAATGGCCATGGGGATCTGCATAGTACTTCCTACAAGCAGAAGGAAGGTATGTGGGAAATCTCTCCCCCTTCTATCTCTCCAAAGTGTGCCCTTGTTTGTCCCAGGGGCCTTCTCTGTGTCGCCTGTCATAGTGGGTTGTGTTGAGAAGTGAGAGTCCTGGTGTGCCTGTCTGTCCCAGTTGTGAGGAATGCTCCACTCCCACTGGTCTGATCTGGCTGACCCACTGCCTGCCCCCCTCGTTACAAACTACTGAGCCAGCGGAAAACCACGCCTGTCCTGCCATGGGCTCACCTCCTATCTAATCAACACGCACGGGCGACTGTCCACACACACACACTCGCACTCCACACACACACACACACACACACACACACACACACACACACACACACACACACACAGAACTGTCTCTCTCTTCCCTTATGAGATGTGTGGGGCTGGGCCAGAGGCGAGGGCCTTAGGCCAAGTAGTGGACATGTGTATCAGGTACCTGAGATTTACAGTGGAGGGAGAAGAGGGGAGGGGAGGGAAGTCTGGGCTGCAGTCTTCTGACTCGGATGGCAACCTTCCTCTCAGTCACCTGACCCTAGGCCTAGCCCCCTCCCCGATATTAACAGGACCCCCAGCTGCTATGGAGACCATTTGTCTCAGTTGTGCCCGGGAAAGGGGAGTAATCTTGGAAACCAAAATTCCCGAATCCATGGCGCCATTTTAATCTTCCTTTATTTGCCTTTAGCTGTGCTTTTAAACGTAGCGTACGCCACTCTCTGCTCCTCCCCTATAACATGCCAGATAGGGCATGTGGTGCAGCGGTCTAAGGCAACGCATCTCAGTGCTAGAGGCATCACTACAGACCCTGGTTCGATTCCAGGCTGAATCACAACCTACCGTGATTGGGAGTCCCATAGGGCGGCGCACAATTGGCCCAGCGTCGTCCGGGTTTGGTAGGACATCATTGTAAATAAGAATTTGTTCTTAACTGACTCGCCTAGTTAAATAAAGGTTACATAGAAATAAATACAATTAAAACAACAAAACACGACACACCAAGTCAATTACTGATAGTTAAAGCATGAGCTGCGTGCATGACAGAGTTTGTTTAAAACTCGTCTTGATCTCTAAGCGAGGTTGGCAACGACTGTTGTAGCTCATCGGGAGAGGTGGAAGTGAATTGCATTTGGCACCAGGTCGCTATCAGCCAGTAATTAGTATAGCTAACATCGCAGATGAAAGAGTCAAGTCTAGGTCAGGGTAAGGACTTCAAGGATCTTATCGGGTTAAGGTTAGAGGCCAATCTCTCCCCCTGAGTTTAAGCTGATGCCGTGCCTGCCCAGATTTGCTGAAATCTGCACCGACCTTTGACCGCGAGGCGTCGCGGCTGGTCACGTGTCAAGCCGGTTCCTGCTGTCTGTGCTGGACGAGCTAGCATTAGGCGTCGCCACAGAGACCGAGAGGGAGACCTGTCCTGCTCCGGACCAGCCCACCCCACGGGCTCACACACCATCAGGCATCTGACACAGATGTAACCCAACAGCTTAAACCCCTGCTAAGCATTCCTGCCCCAGCCTGTCTCCTGCTCCAACCTTACTGGGTCTGTCACACTGGGACAAGTGCTCCTTCAGAAGGCAAGGCAGCAGAATACGGCACAGCATAGTGGAGACATATTTGTTTGGGAGGGGGTTTGGTTTGGGCGATATCTTATTTTCCTGTAAAAATTGACTAATCACGCAGTATCATTTCTTCATGAAAATCATTAATTGCATAATGCCATCGTAATCTCATAATACTTTACTCCACAAGTCACCAGAAAATACAGTGATGTGAAATTGTCTATTTTGAAAAGCAACTAGTTGAAAGTATCTCTCGCTCTCTCTCTCGTAAATGTAGGTGACAGTTGGTGTTTGTGGACAAGTCAAACAAATGATGTCTTTACTGACTGAATCATGCATGACCTTTGACTTGTCTCACTCTTTGGACTGAATTCTTGGTTTATATAAGAATATATTTATTGAGTAATTCTGCATTAGTCAATCTTATCCAAACTCATGCTGGATTGTGGCAGGGGTGTAAAGTACTTTAGTAAAAATGCTTAAGTAGTTTTTTGTGGTAACTGTAGTTTTTTACTTTTACTTCACTACATTCCGAAAGAAAATAATGTACTTTTTACTCCATACATTTTTTCCTGACACCCAACAGTACTCGTTACATTTTTAATCCTTAGCAGGACAGGAAAAGGGTCCAATTCACGCACTTATCAAGATAACAACCCTGGTCATCTCTACTGCCTCTGATCTGGTGGACTCACTAAACACAAATGCTTGATTTGTAAATTATGTCTGAGTGTTGGAGTGTGCCCCTGGCTATCAGTAAATATAAAATGTATAAAAAATGGTATCTGGTTTACTTAATATAAGTAATTTGAAATAATGTATACTTTTACTTTTGATACTTAAGTATATTTGAGCAATTACCTTCACTTTTAACACTTGAGTATATTTGAAACAAACTACTTTTAGACTTTTACTCAAGTAGTATTTTACTGACTTTCACTTTTACTTGAGTCATTTTCTATTAAGGTATCTTTACTTTTACTCATGTATGATAATTGGGTACTTTTTCCAGCACTGGATAGTGGACACAAAAGAACTGTGCCATTTCCTTTATTTCTAATTGCGGAATTGGTAACAAAGTTGGAATAATACCCTACCACGGTGTTGACTTTTCTGAGTCAAGATCACTTTCTGAGTCAACATGCAAACCAAGATCTACATCTCAGATATTTTTTTTTAACATGACTTAAAAAACTTACGCCTATGAAACAGTACTGTAGCAATGAGGTTTGTGCAGTAAGCTATAGGCCCAATACATTATCATCGCATACGGGCTCTGCTTGAATTGCCCTGCCAATGCATTGTTGTTCAGACCACTTTTAAAAATTATATAAAACAAATTGAGGTAGGTTATATGATCACAGCAGTAATACATCCGTTGTTGTATTACTTGTGAGGCACTGCTGAGTGAGCATACATTTAAATAATTGTATATTTATTTTACTGGGCTGATGGTGCCTGCATCTGATGGCCAGTCTCAGCGAAGAGAGAGAACTGCAGACTGAGGGTCCGCTTCTCAACATCCCTCTGCTCTCCCTTTCCTCTACTGACACTGACCAAAAACAGACACTGTCTTCCAGCTGATGGGGAAACTCGAGTCGCACCGCATTATTTCTGCCTAATGCACAAATTCATGTTGTTACTCCTATTTGTCACGGATCCCTCCGGGACTTTCATCACCTACACCTGTCCCCTATTCCCACTGATTAGTATTTGTATATACCACCATGCCACCACCATGCTTCACTGTGGGGATGGTGTTCTCGGGGTGATGTGAGGTGCTGGGTTTGCACCAGACATAGCGTTTTCTTTGATGGCCATAAATCAAAATTTTAGTCTCATCTATCCAGAGTACCTTCTTCCATATATTTGGGAAGTCTCCCACATGCCTTTTGGCAAACACCAAACGTGTTTGCATATTTTTTTTCTTTAAGCAGTGACTTTTTTCCGGCCACTGTTCCGTAAATCCTAGCTCAGTGGAGTGTATGGCTTGAAGTGGTCCTATGGACAGATACTCCAATCTCCGCTGTGGAGCTTTGCAGCTCCTTCAGGGTTATCTTTGGTCTCTTTGTTGCCTCTCTGATTAATGACCTTGCCTGGTCCGTGAGTTTTGGTTTGGCGGCCCTCTCTTGGCAGGTTTGCTGTGGTGCCATATTCTTTCCATTTTTTAAATAATGGTTTTAATGGTGCTCCTTGGGATGTTCAAAGTTTGGGTAATTTTTTTATAACCCAACCCTGATCTGTACTACTCCACAACTTTGTCCCTGACCTTTTTGGAGAGCTCCTTGGTCTTCATGGTGCCCCTTGCTTGGCGGTGCCCCTTGCTTAGTGGTGTTGCAGACTCTGGGGCCTTTCAGAACAGGTGTATATATACTGAGATCATGTGACAGATCATGTGACACTTAGATTGCACACAGGTGGAATTTATTTAACGAATTTTGTAACTTCTGAAGGTAATTGGTCGCACCAGATCGTATTTAGGGGCTTCATAGCAAAGGGGGTGAACACATATGCACACACCACTTTTCTGATTTAAATTCTTAAACAACTTTTTTTTTTCATTTCGCTTCACCAATTTGGACTATTTTGTGTATGTCCATTACATGAAATCCAAATAAAAATCAATTTAAATTACAGGTTGTAATGCAGCAAAATACTAAAAATGCCAAGGGGGTGAATACTTTTGCAAGGCACTGTACCTAAATTCTATCAGCATGTCGATTGCAGTACATGAGCGAGTAACACACTCGACCACTGCTACTCTAACTTCCACGATGCATACAAGGCCCTCCCCCTCCCTCCTTTTGGCAAATCTGACCATGCGTCCATCTTGTAGCCCCCCTCCTATAGGCAGAAATTAAAACAGGAAGTGCCAGTGCTTAGGTCTATCCAACGCTGGTCTGACCAATCGGATTCCACGCTTCAAGATTTCTTCGATCACGTGGACTGGGATATGTTACGGGTAGCCACGGACAACATTGACGTATACACTGACTTGAGTGAGTTTATAAGGACGTGTATTGGAGATGTTTTACCCACTGTGACTATTAAAACCTTCCCAAACCAGAAACTTGTGGATTGATGGCAGCATTCGTGCAAAACTGAAAGCACGTACCACCGCATTTAATAATGGCAAGGCGACTGGAAACATGACCGAATACAAACAGTGTAGTTATTCCCTCCGTAAGTTAACCTGTTGCGACGACCAAACCCGGATCCGGGATTCTATTTATAGACCTAAGCTCATTACCATAACGCAACGTTAACTATTCATGAAAATCGCAAATGAAATGAAATAAATATGCTAGCTCTCAAGCTTAGCCTTTTGTTAACAACACTGTCATCTCAGATTTTCAAAATATGCTTTTCAACCATAGGAAAACAATCATTTGTGTAACAGTAGCTAGCTAGCGTAGCATTTAGCGTTAGCATTTAGCGTTAGCATTAGCGTTAGCATTTAGCAGGCAACTATCACAAAAACAAGTAAAGCCTTCAAATAAAATAACTTACCTTTGAAGAACTTCTGATGTTTTCAATGAGGAGACTCTCAGTTAGATAGCAGATGCTCCGTTTTTCCAAAAAGATTCTTTGTGTATTAGAAATAGCTCCGTTTTGTACATCACATTTGGCTACCAAAAAAAAAAAAAAAAAAAACGAAAATTCAGCCCTCAAAACGCGAACTTTTTTCCAAATTAACTCCATAATATCGACTGAAACATGGCAAACGTGGTTTAGAATCAATCCTCAAGGTGTTTTTTCCACATATCTCTTCAATGATATATCCTTCGTGGAAGCCTGGTTTCTCCTTGCTCTCAAATGGAAAAATAATTGCACCTGGCTTTACGCTCCAATTTCGACGCAGGGACACCAGGCGGACACTTGGAAAATGTAGTCTCTTATGGTCAATCTTCCAATGATATGCCTACAAATACGTCACAATGCTGCTAACACTTTGGGGGAACGACAGAAAGTGTAGGCTCATTCCTTGCGCAATCACAGCCATATAAGGAGACAATGGAAAACAGAGCTTCAGAAATTCTGCTCATTTCCTGGTTGATGCATCATCTTGGTTTCGCCTGTAGAATGAGTTCTGGGGCACTTACAGACAATATCTTTGCAGATTCTGAAACTTCAGAGTGTTTTCTTTCAAAAACTGTCAAGAATATGCATAGTCGAGCATCTTTTCGTGACAAAATATCGCGCTTAAAACGGGAACGTTTTTTATCCAAAAATGAAATAGCGCCCCTAGAGATCAAAGAGGTTAATCAAACAAGCAAAGCGTCAGTATAGAGACAAAGTGGAGTCGCAATTCAACGGCTCAAACACAAGACATATGTGGCAGGGTCTACAGGCAATCACAGATTACAAAAAGAAAAGCAGCCCTGTCGCGGACATCGACGTCTTGCTCCCAGCCAATTAAACACCTTCTTTGTGTGCTTTGAGGACAATACTGTGCCACCGACATGGCCTGCTCCCAGACTGTGGGCTCTCCTTCTCCGTGGCCAACTTGAGTAAAACATTTAAATGTGTTAATCCTCGCAAGGCTGCCGGCCCAGACGGCATCCCTAGCCGTGTCCTCAGAGCATGCGCAGACCAGCTGGCTGGTGTGTTTACGGACATATTCAATCAATCCCTTTTCCAGTCCAGTTGAATATGTCCGTAAACACACCGGCCAGCTGGTCTGTGCATGCTCTGAGGGCGCGGCTGGGGATGCCGTCTGGGCCTGCAGCCTTGCGAGGCTTAACACGTTTAAATGTCTTACTCACCTCGGCTGCAGTGAAGGAGAGTCCGCATGTTTTCGTTGCAGGCCGTGTCAGTGGCACTGTATTGTCCTCAAAGCGGGCAAAAAAGTTATTTAGTCTGCCTGGGAGCAGGACATCCTGGTCCGTGACTGGGCTGGATTTCTTCTTGTAGTCCATGATTGACTCTAGACCCTGCCACATGCCTCTTGTGTCTGAGCCGTTGAATTGAGATTCTACTTTGTCTCTGTACTGACGCTTAGCTTGTGTGATAGCCTTGCAGAGGGAATAGCTGCACTGTTTGTATTCGGTCATGTTACCAGTCACCTTGCCCTGATTAAAAGCAGTGGTTTGCGCTTTCAGTTTCACGCGAATGCTGCCATCAATCCACGGTTTCTGGTTAGGGAATGTTTTAATCGTTGCTATGGGAACGACATCTTCAATGCACGTTCTAATGAACTCGCACATCGAATCAGCGTATTGGTCAATATTGTTATCTGACGCAATACGAAACATGTCCCAGTCCACGTGATGGAAGCAGTCTTGGAGTGTGGAGTCAGCTTGGTCGGACCAGCGTTGAACAGACCTCAGCGCGGGAGCCTCTTGTTTTAGTTTCAACAAAATGGAGTCGTGGTCAGCTTTTCCGAAAGGAGGGCGGGGCAGGGCCTTATATGCGTCGCGGAAGTTAGAGTAACAATGATCCAAGGTTTTTCCACCCCTGGTTGCGCAATCGATATGCTGATAAAATTTGGGGAGTCTTGTTTTCAGATTAGCTTTGTTAAAATCCCCAGCTACAATGAATGCAGCCTTCGGATAAATGGATTCCAGTTTGCAAAGAGTCAAATAAAGTTTGTTCAGAGCCATCGATGTGTCTGCTTGGGGGGGGGATATATACGGCTGTGATTATAATCGAAGAGAATTCTCTTGGTAGATAATGCGGTCTACATTTGATTGTGAGGAATTCTAAATCAGGTGAACAGAAGGATTTGAGTTCCTGTATGTTTCTTTCATCACACCATGTCTCGTTAGCCATAAGGCATACGCCCCCGCCCCTCTTCTTACCAGAAAGATGTTTGTTTCTGTCAGCGTGATGCGTGGAGAAACCCGCTGGCTGCACCGCCTCGGATAGCGTCTCTCCAGTGAGCCATGTTTCCGTGAAGCAAGGAACGTTACAGTCTCTGATGTCCCTCTGGAATGCTACCCTTGCTCGGATTTCATCGACCTTGTTGTCAAGAGACTGGACATTGGCGAGAAGAATGCTAGGGAGTGGTGCACGATGTGCCCGTCTCCGGAGTCTGACCAGAAGACCGCCTCGTTTCCCTCTTTTTCGGAGTCGTTTTTTTGGGTCGCTGCATGGGATCCATTCCGTTGTCCTGGGTGAAAGGCAGAACACAGGATCCGCGTCGCGAAAAACATATTCTTGGTCGTACTGATGGTGAGTTGACGCTGATCTTATATTCAGTAGTTCTTCTCGACTGTATGTAATGAAACCTAAGATGACCTGGGGTACTAATGTAAGAAATAACACGTAAAAAAACTAAACACTGCATAGTTTCCTAGGAACGCGAAGCGAGGCGGCCATCTCTGTCGGCGCCGGAAGTGATGACCGTAGTATATTCATTGTCTAGGCACAATAGGTAAGACCTGGGCGGACCACCCCCTGTATTTTGGTTAGGGCACCAGGTGGTGCTAAATTAGGTAAGTATTGGTTAGGCAGGTAAGATAGGAGAGGGGGCTTTGCTTTGCTTTGGTTCCGTCCAGCCCCTTTTCCCCATATTACCGTGTAAAGGAATAAAGTCCTTGTAAACGGTACCACATTCTGTCTGTTGTCATCCTTACTCACGCCTACAGTCCATACCTTTTTCACTTCACGGAGAGTTTAGTTGTAGCAGGGTGTTGCGTTCCCTCTTCATAGAGGCGTACGTAACAATCCTTAACTTCGGCGATGTAATTGACAAAAGAGCCTCCAACACTCTGCTCAGCAAGTTGGATGTAGTCTATCACAGTGCCATTCGTTTTGTCACCAAAGCCCCATAACCTGTATGCTCTCGTTGGCTGGCCCTCTCTACATATTTGTCGCCAAACCCACTGGTTCCAGGTCATCTATAAGTCGTTGCTAGGTAAAGCCCCGCCTTATCTCAGCTCGCTGTTCACCGTAGCAAAATCCACCCGTAGCACGCGCTCCAGCAGGTATATTTCACTGGTCATCCCCAAAGCCAACACTTACTTTGGCCGCCTTTCCTTCCAGTTGTCTGCTGCCGATGACTGGAGTGAATTGCAAAAATCACTAATTTTAAGCATCAGCTATCAGAGCAGCTTACCGATCACTGTACCTGTACACAGCCAATCTTTAAATAGCACACCCACCTACCTCATCCCCATATTGTTATTTATCCTCTTGCTCTTTTTCAACCCAGTATGTCTACTTGCACATCATTCCAAGATGGCGTAGCAGTGAAGACGTGTTTGTTTGTCCTCTCGTGTACTTTTGTATTTTTTGTATATATATTTCAATTTATTTTCAATCTCTTTTCGATTTTTAATTTGATTATACCTTCCGGTAACCTGCCTCACCCAATGTGATACGGAATCGCTATTATTTTCAATTTTGGAACACATTCAAGAACCTCCAGAAGCTAACCAGCTAATTAGTTACAAGCTATTTAGTCATTGTTCGCCACTGCTAGCGGCTTTTACCTTCTGCACAGATACCAGCCCTGTTTTTAGCCTGGATAATTACTTGCTAGTCTACCAGTATCGGACTGTCTCTCCACAACAACGCCGGATTCCTGCCGTAATCCCTGGACCACTACTGCTGATCTTCACAGCTAGCTTGCAGCTAGCTAGCTCACAGCTTGCACTCACCGTGGCACCCAGTACCGAAGCTACCCCTGAGGCCCACCTCCCGGGCCTACTCAGCTGAACCCCACTCATGCACGGTTTGAGCCCAATACTCCACCGGATCCTTGCTGTAAACTCTGGACCTTGGCACTGGATTACCATTGCTATAGTGGCTAACGCCACTGCCACAAAGATAGCACCAGTTAGCCGTGAGCCAGGCGCATCTCCTGGCTAGCAAACTAAATTCTACGATACCTCTTTCGCCATCTGGCTTGGATTCTCTGTCGACACGGGGCCCCGCCGCACCACCACGACTGGTCTGCCGACGAACACTCCATCCGCTGTGCCTTCAACCGGCCTCCATCGGAGCAGACGCTCCTACTAGCCCGGGCTACTAACTTTAAACGCTGTGTCGCCTGCGTGCTAGCGTAGTGGCGGCTTCCCTGTTCCATCTACTGCTGCCACCTGGACACTATGATCACTTGGCTACATAGCTGATGCCTGCTGGACTGTCCATTAATCACGGTACTCCATTCTGTTTAGTTATCATTGTTTTGAACCTTGCCTGGTTCACCAACTACTTTGCAGACAGAGTTCAGTGTGTAAAATCGGAGGGCATGTTGTCCGGTCCTCTGGCAGTCTCTATGGGGGTGTCACAGGGTTCAATTCTCGGGTTCACAGGGTTCAATACTCTTTTCTCTGTATATATCAATGATGTTGCTCTTGCTGCGGGCGATTCCCTGATCCACCTCTACGCAGACGAAACCATTCTGTATACTTCTGGCCCTTCCTTGGACACTGTGCTATCTAACCTATCTAAGCTTCAATGCCATACAACACTCCTTCCGTGGCCTCCAACTGCTCTTAAACGCTAGTAAAGCCAAATGCATGCTTTTCAACCGTTCGCTGCCTGCACCCGCACGCCCGACTAGCATCACCACCCTGGATGGTTCCGACCTAGAATATGTGGACATCTATAAGTACCTAGGTGTCTGGCTAGACTGTAAACTCTCCTTCCAGACTCATATCAAACATCTCCAATCTAAAATCAAATCTAGAGTCGGCTTTCTATTTCGCAACAAAGCCTCCTTCACTCACGCCGCCAAGCTTACCCTAGTAAAACTGACTATCCTACCGATCCTCGACTTCGGCGATGTCATCTACAAAATAGCTTCCAATACTCTACTCAGCAAACTGGATGCAGTTTATCACAGTGCCATCCGTTTTGTTACTAAAACACCTTATACCACCCACCACTGCGACCTGTATGCTCTAGTCGGCTGGCCCTCGCTACATATTCGTTGCCAGACCCACTGGCTCCAGGTCATCTACAAGTCCATGCTAGGTAAAGCTCCGCCTTATCTCAGTTCACTGGTCACGATGGCAACACCCACCCGTAGCACGTGCTCCAGCAGGTGTATCTCACTGATCATCCCTAAAGCCATCCCTGGCCGCCTTTCCTTCCATTTCTCTGCTGCCTGTGACTGGAACGAATTGCAAAAATCGCTGAAGTTGGAGACTTTTATCTCGCTCACCAACTTTAAACATCGGCTATCTGAGCAGCTAACCGATCGCTGCAGCTGTACATAGTCCATCGGGAAATAGCCCACCCAATTTACCTACCTCATCCCCATACTGTTTTTATTTATTTACTTTTCTGCTCTTTTGCACACCAGAATCTCTCCCTGCACATGACCATCTGATCATTTATCACTCCAGTGTTAATCTGCTAAATTGTAATTATAAGCTTACCACCTCATGCCTTTTGCACACAATGTATATACTATTTTTTTGTTTTTCTACTGTGTTATTGACTTGTTTATTGTTTAC
Source organism: Oncorhynchus clarkii lewisi (assembly GCF_045791955.1). Classification (NCBI taxonomy): domain Eukaryota; kingdom Metazoa; phylum Chordata; class Actinopteri; order Salmoniformes; family Salmonidae; genus Oncorhynchus; species Oncorhynchus clarkii. The sequence continues at coordinate 3,512,550 of NC_092176.1, read as the reverse complement.
TCCATGTGTAACTCTGTGTTGTTGTCTGTTCACACTGCTATGCTTTATCTTGGCCAGGTCGCAGTTGTAAATGAGAACTCGCCTAGCCTACCTGGTTAAATAAAGGTGAAATAAATCAAATAACAAATCATCATCTACATCTATCACTCCAGTGTTAATGCTAAATTGTAATTATTTTGCCTCTATGGACTATTTATTGCCTTACCTCCCTACTCTTCTACATTTGCACACACTGTACATATATGTTTTTATAGTGTTATTGTCTGTACATTTGTTTATGTGTAACTCTGTGTTGTTTTTGTCGCACTGCTTTGTTTCATCTTGGCCATGTCGCAGTTGTATATGAGAACTTGTTCTCAACTGGCCTACCTGGTTAAATAAAGGTGAAATAAATACAATATATTTTTTTTTACCTGTTCACCCAGCTTCCATCAGAAGGTGAGGTCAGTACAGGTGCATCAGAGCTGGGACACATAGATTGAAAAACAGCTATCAGATTTAACAGCCACCACCAGCACAGAGAGGTGGCTGCCTACCTACAAACTTGATATCATTGGCCACTTTAATAAACGGATCACTAGTCACTTTAATAATGGCACTTTAAGAATGTTTACATTCCGCGCAGTACTCATTTAATCTTTATTTAACCTTTATTTAACGAGGCAAGTCGGTTAAGAATAAATTCTTATTTACAATGACGGCCTAGGAACTGTGGGTTTTGTTCAGGAGCGGAACGACAGATTCAGGGATTCAATCTAGCAACCTTTCGGTTACTGGCCCAACACGCTAACAACTAGGCTACCTGCCGCCCCGTGTATATACTGTATCCTTCACTATCTATTCTTTACTATCTATTGCATCTTAGCCTCTCTGTCACTGCTCATCCATATATTTTATACTTATATATTCTCATCCCATTCTTTTACTAGATTGTGGGTATTAGGTTTTGTTGTGGAATTTGTTAGATATTAGGTTTTTGTTGTGGAATTGTTAGATATTACCTGTTAGATACTGCTGCACTGTCGTAATCTAGAAGCATAAGCATTTCGCTACACTCCCAGTAACATCTGCTAACCATGTGTATGTGACTAATAAAACTTGATTTGGTTTGCTCTCTGGGCCCGCCGGAAAGGCAGGGTCTCTACCTTCAGAAACATGAAACCGGGTGCACCTACCGTCAACACCGCTAGACAAATAAATTCAGTATAGCAACGCAAGGCTTTATTGTTGTTTTTTCACAGAAATATTTGGCGATCGGCTAGGAATGCCTTGGTCGCGATCGACCAGTTGGTGACCACTGCCCTACCATATTATCAGCTATACAGATCAATGGTAGTCAATTAACTCCAAAGCTCAGTCCGGATAACTACTCTTTTAATTGCTTGTTTTGTCATATTCTTCAGCCCATCGCATCTATTGACTTTCATCCTCCACTTTGTTTTCAGAGGATTCATCTAAACCTAACTGGATACATTATATTGCTGCATTGTACGTTTGACCTCCCTGACCCGCTAAGCTCCCTCTTAAAGCCCCTCACCCTGTCCTTTCCTGAAACATGATTTTATTCGGTTTAGATCATCCCCCTATTTGCTCTGTCATGTGTTGGTGTCAGCAGATGGTGTGTGTGTGTGTGTGTGTGTGCAGGGAGGCAGAGTGACGCCCAGCTCACTCACAGCTATCTGGCCTAGCTCATAGGCCTCTTTGTCTGTCCTCCACGCCCCGTCGAAGGTGGTCCGTACCCCCCTCACACACCACGCCCGCCTATGGAGCGACCCCCCCCCCCCCCCCCCCCACATCACCTCTCTAGGGGTGTTGAAATAGGATTGAGTGCATTATTTTGGGTAACATGGCTGTCAGAGTTCATCTCCCTTCTCTCTTTCGCTCTCGATCCCTCCCTCCCTCCCTGGCCTCCCTATCTTAATGAAAATGTTAGGCTGAGTGAGGGAAAGAAAGAGAGGGAGTGGCCAGTTGGGGCTTGGCTTATTTCCAGGCCCTGGCGCCTCAGCACCACACTTAGTTCCAGCTCAGTGCCCACAGTAGGCAAGGCTGCCCCAGCTTCACTGTGACCCCCTCGACTGAGGACCACTCCTAGCTCATTCCCAGCAAACCTTTGATTTCTCTTTTCTTCTCCCGCTCCCTCCCCCCTTTTTGGAAATAGCTTTATAAGGCAGCGTTTGGGAATTGATTTGTCAAAGACGGACACACGGAGATCCAAATGAGTCCCTGCCTGGCCGACCACTGTCCTTAAGATACCTCTCCCTCTCCCCCTCAGCTTCTCCACAAAGCATCCTCTTCACATGGATGTTTTTGTGTTTCACCGACTCAAGTCCTGAATTTCCTGTAATTCCGAAGAAGAAGAGAAAAAACTAATTGCTTCATTTTTCATTCTCTCTTTGTCATTGCGCCATTAGTCTTACTTTCCTCTGTGATTATCTAGTTGTGGAAAATATACAAACCCACATATTGGTAATTTTGCACTCAATACTTCAACGCGTAATACTTTAATAAGAAATGTTGTATTTCTTACAAATCAGTAGCACAATGCTTCGCAAATAGTCCAAACACTTTCTGGTTGGTCATTTAGAAATCCACCCAGGCTATTACAGCTTGTAATGGCCTCTACTTCCAACTCAGCGAGACCTCTAAGTGGTACAGTAACAAAGCCTTTTAGCCGTTTGAGAGAGAGGGAAAATGAGATGGGAGTGAAGAGTTCCTCTTGACAAACTCACTGACTTCACCTGACATTGAGACTTTGCCTGTGTCCCAAATGACACCACATTCCCTACGGAGTGCACCGGGCTGGTAGTGCACTACATGTGGAATAGGGTGCCATTTGGGATGCAAGCCCTTTTTCCCACCGCGGTTGCCCCTGACTCTAACCCAGTGAAGTGGGTTGGATGGAAGGACAGATCCCGCCCCCGCTGATGCTGCTGTTATGAAGTCTGTTCTGAGTGAGAGGAGGAGAGCTGTAGAGAACATGTTAGTCCCTGTTACTCACGGTAACTGTACGAAGAGCGTTACATCATTCAGACATATTATAGTCGTTTGTTAGTTAACAATACTATGTGATTTTACACACACACACAGTCACACTCACGTTCACCTCCCAGGTCCATGTCAGCAGGAATCCTGTTGTGATTGGTACTGGAGGTGGAGAGGAGGGAGGCCTTGGCCCAGCCAGTCAGCCAGCCAGTCTTTAGAAGGAGCATGCTGTTAGCCACCTCCCGCTATCTTTCTTTAATTGCTATGGCTGTAGCTCTCTCCTCTCTGTCTCTCCTCTCTTTGTAGCCTGTCCCAGACATGCTGGCCAAGATGTTAGTCTGCAAAGCACAGCCAATCAATACTCTCCCATTTGAAGAAGTCTAAGGTCACAGAGAGTGTGAATTGTTTTGTTAGATAGTCAAAGGTCAGGCAATAATCCTTTTTTTAACCACTTCCCGCCTGGAATTGATCAGTTTCACCTCCTAGCTAGGAGGAGGGCGATGGCTGCGCGGGCTGCCTACCACTGTGGTTATTCCAACTGACATACTATGGTGAGTTAATAGCATGATTCACAGGGAGGGTAGAGGGCTCTTCTTCTCTGGTGCTTAGTATTTGTGGATGTGTGTGTGTGTGTGGCTCAGTAGAATCACCATCAAACATATGTTAAGATGGAGATTCTCGAGTTTCTGTTTGTGTGTGTGCACGTGAGTGAGTGTCTGTTTCGGTTCAGGGGGGTAACCCAGCAGGGCTAGCTAAATTGGCCCCTGCTGTTTCTCCCAGTTCACATTAAACAGGAGAGAGGGGGTGGATCTGTGATCAACGCAACACCTTAGAGACATGAATGAAACATACACTGAGTGTACAAACATTAGGAACACCTGCTCTTTCCATGACATAGACTGACCAGGTGAAAGCTATGATCCCTTATTGATGTCACCTGTTAAATCCATTTCAATCAGTGTATATGAAGGGGAGGAGACAGGTTTAAATAAGGACTTTTAAGCCTTGAGATAATTGAGACATGGATTGTGAATGGAAAAGGCAAAATATGTGAGCGGGGTATGGTAGTAGGTGCCAGGCGCACCGGTTTGAGTGTGTCAAGAACTGCACCGCTGCTGGGTTTTTCACGCTCAACAGTTTCCTGTGTATATCAAGAATGGTCCACCCAAAGAACATCCAGCCAACTAGACACAACTATGGGATGCATTGGAGTCTAAATGGGCCAGCATCCCAGTGGAATGCTTTCGACACCATGTAGAGTCCATGCCGCAACGAATTGAGGCTGGTCCTGAGGGCAAAAGGGAGTGGAAGGTGTTCCCGAATGTTTTGTACACTCAGTGTATATACACAACTATACACACAGTTAAATAAGAGTTTCACGTGCTAAATAGCCTGTCGTTGAATCAAGTCAAATCAAGTTATATTTGTCACATGCGCCAAATACAACAGTGAAATGCTTACTTACAAGCCCTTAACCAACAATGCAGTTTTAAGAAAAATAAGTGTTAAGTAAAAAATACTAGAGGTGGATCAGCCTTGCTACACAGCTAAGTCGTGGTTACAACCAGCAACAGTAGAGAGTAGACTGGGAAGTGGAAGTTGAATAGTAAATAACTTACCTAATATTACCACTAGGCTGTTTTGCTGCGGACGATACCACATCATTTTGACCTGTGATGTAACATTGGTCCTATTTTAATGGTTACTAATATGCCCTAAGACTACAGCGGCTTGTAGTAGCTTCCTGATTCCAGTCAGAACGACTTCTATTGAACTTAAAACTGTATTTATGTTGTATGTATAACACAGAACATGGTGTATTTCTCTTATGAATGTCATATTTGTGTTTTCTAAAACACGTTCTCAAATATAGGTTGTTTCAGTGCATGTTTTTCAAATTCTTTTTTTCCCCCCCTTCTTCAAACAGATCCATAATTGTAATTTCAGAAGTTTGTTTTGGTTATTAGAGCTTCTCACAGAGAAAGACAAGTCAATCAGAGTGTCGGTAGCCCAGGGGGGGTCGATATTTCTAATATGAGTGGTGTGTTTGCAGACGAGCAGTTTTTGGGGGGCCTAATGAATGGCACCTGTATTGATCTCCATGGGAAATGTTTGTATGATACAGGAATCGTTTAAAAGGGGGAGTTGGCGGGGGGGGGGTGACATTATAGGTGCGGGGTTTTATAGGAGGGGGGAAGATAGAGGGATCAAGATTGGGTATTGACGAAAGGGCCAGGCCAACTGAGCCGGGAGAGCTTGAAATAAACCCGCGGCGCGCACTCAGTCATTACAGTGGGCCGCGCTGGCCCCGCTCAACCTTGAGCCAGTCGATAAGCTATTATAACCATGCAAATTGTGGCCAAATAAGAGACCTGACATATCGGTTTTATATTCTTCTGCAGCCACCGGGTTATACATCATTATCAGGAGCCAGGCAACAATATGCATTATGCTTACCGTTGTGTTGGCATGACGCGCGCTGCATGGCCTGTACAGAACAGAGAATGGATTTGGAGTGGCGGGGGAGGGGGGGTCGGGGGCTGAGTTGTGGAGGTGGAGGACACAGGTTAGCCACCCTGATGGCTGTTGTGTCCCAGACCACCTCTGTTGTCTCTCTAGGAGGGTGGGCGGCGGGGAGAGTTGCCAGGTGATTTACTGGCATTGGCAGTGCGGTGCGGCCTCGCGCGGTGTGGCGGTGGCTGATGTAATGTGGGCTAAAGGCTATGTAAACACTGGGGTGACCTTGGTCTCCGATTTGTCAATAGAGGTACGGTGGAGAACAGAGAGGGGGATTGTAGGTGATCTCGGCACAGTGCCCTGCCTGTGAAAGTGAAGCCCTCTACAGCGAGCGAGGTCCGCGGCTGTGATAACCTCATGCTCCCCAGTACATTAGGTGTCCTCCTCTCGGCTCCGCTCTGCATGCTGGAAAGGTCTCCATAAACACTGGCAACAGAGACAAACAGTGTGCTATTGATTGGTGGAGGTTGGAGAGGTGAGGGGCGCTGTGCTATGGCAGGCCTGGGAGACAGAGAGAGATAGCAGCATGTTTATCAGGACTCAGGAGCCTGTTACTGTCTAAGTGGCCCTGCTCTTTGATCTCCCAGGCCTTGGCTCTCACTGGAGGAGCAGGTCGAACTCTCCACCCTGACCTTTGACCTCAGTGCTGTTCCTCACCCCACACATAGAAATACAACCTCCCCTCCCCTTATTCTCTGCCTATCCAGCTAGCTCCATGTCTGTGAAAGCTGTTGTCTAATGCCGCAGTAGCTAGTGCTGTACCGTAACTCCTCTTAATCTCCCCTCAATGATGTCAGAACGCCACCGCGCTGCTGAACCAAGCCCGCAGTTTTCACCAACAGTGCGGTCGGGGAGGAGGGTGGAGAGGCAGAGAAGCACTTCCTCCACCAACCAGCCGCCAAGCCTCAGGCCCGGCCACCCGCCCATCCGTCTCTGATTCGCTGAGCTTGCTGCATTCTAAAGCACACACATTTGTTCCACCAAGTTTTGCGATGGCTTGCAGATGGGCAGCGATTAATCAGAGAGGTAACTGTGAAGTAGTTTGCAATTAGACTGGAAAGCTCTGAAGCATGCTAATTGAATCAGAAAATGAGAGACAGTACGTGTCCTGTAATTGGCTGGCTCCCATGCAGCAGGTGCCAGCCTACTCGACTGTGGAACAAGGTATTTAAGTCACATTAGCCGGAGTCAAAATATTCCTTGATATGGAACAGTTAGATTTTCTGCTTGTTTTCACCACCGATGTCACCGCCAGCCTGGCCGTCTCGCGGCGCAATTACGGCAGGCGGGGCGCAGGAAATGGGCTCTCGGCAATGCATGCCCCAGCCACCGCTCCGGAAAAATACATGAAGGGAGAAAACAAAACGCGGCGTGGCAGGAAGTGGCACGTTAGCGCTCCCTGGAATGAGAGAGTGTCCCTTTTGTTTAATGTCACCTGCACATACTAATGTTATACACTTCCATCTGTCATGAGCCATGTTGGAACCTCGTTATTGTCCATTGTGTGTATGTGGGTGTGGGCGCGCAGGCGTACAGATGTAGGATCTTAATTTGATCACTCTTTTGTAGCTGAGAATTTCCCTGCCCAGCAGGAAATGCAAACATGTAGTGTATTTGAGTTTTAACAAGTCATCTAAAGTTTGTAATTTCCGCTTTGAAATGTCAGACTTGATTTGCCTTAACAAAAAGTGTATCAACCCCTACAAAAATGTCCATTGCTGCAGGATTATTTTGCTGTTGTAGAAAACTGGCTCAAATTAAGATCCTACGTCTGTATGTGTCTATTCTGTGTACAAAAATGAATGTACTACAATATGCCTGTGTGTTTGTATTCACTGTGCATCCATATTGCTGTATTTAATTCTGTGTCAGTGTGCGAGCAGCGTGAGTGAATGATGTTTAGTTTTGAGCCAGGTCTCTATACCAAGATCTGTTTACGAAGTCAGAAACCCTAGCATCTCACCTCGCCCTCCCAGGGGGGGGGCCCCAACCACCAACGTCTCTTCGACAAACATTCAAAATGGATCACTTCGGTGCAGGGGGCTGCGTTGCCAGTTCTTGAGCTTGTTGGCTAAATTGAAAAAGTCCCTTTTGTGTGAAGGTTGGAAAAAAGCAACTTTCTTTCAGATCTATCGAAGAAAGAGCAGGGAACGAAGTGGCTGTTCTGAGCAGATCCAGCGTCAAAGTGTACTGCCTTCGTGCCACAAAGTCCTCCTCTACATTCAGCTCCTACCCTTACTCTGATATCTTCATCAGCCATGCCAAAAGTACCAGGTTCGCCAGAAAGCTGGCGTGAACACATGGACTTACACACACACACCCCTGCACAGAAGCATGGGTATACAAACACGTACACACACTTACAGAAAATGTTCTCTCAATCATTTTTTTGTTTAGGTTATGTTTGTTATAGCATGATTTGGCCTTAATCCTATACGTATGTCTTTGAACAGTGAAGAGAAAACGTTTCATTTGTCTCTATACTCCAGCATTTTGGATTTGAGATCAAATGTGTTATATGAGGCGACAGTACAGAATGTCACCTTTTATTTGAGGGTATTTTCAATACATATCTGTTTTACCATTTAGAAATGAATGCACTTTATGTAGTCCCCCCATTTTAAGTTGCCATAAGTATTTGGACAAATGCACTTATAGTGTATTCAGGTTTGTCAAAAGTGTAGTATTTGGTCCCATATTCCAAGCACACAATGACACCACCAAGTTAGTGACTTTTTAGTTAGATGCATTTGCAGTTTTTGGTTGTGTTTCGGAATTGGTTGTAGGTCATTTAATTGAATGGTAAATAATGTATTTTGTAATTCTGGTGTCACTTTAATTGTAAATACGAATAGAATATGTTTCTGAACACTACATTAATGTGGATGCTCCCATGATTAAGGATAATCACGAATGAATCATGAATAATGATGCTAACTTGTCACCATTACCAATAACAGGGGAGGTTAGCATTTTTGGGATGGTATGATTTTTATGCCTCTAACTTTCTCACCCATCGTTATTCACGATTCCGTTATGGTTACCGTAGCATCCACATTAATGTTGAAGTGTTAAGAAACCTATTCTATTATTATTTACTAAATTACCCAATACGTTATTTAACATTCATTTCTATTGGGCACAACATAATTCGAAACACAACCAAGACAAACTGCAAATGCATCTGACAAGTTTGTAAAGTCACAAGCTTGATGTAGTCATTGCGCGCTAAGATATGGGACCAAATACTAAACTTTTGACAAAATGTAATACACTGTAAGTGAATTTGTCTAAGTACTTATGACACATTCAAATGGGTGGGATTAGATACATAAAGTGCATTCATTTCTAAATGGTAAAACAGATATGTATGAAAATACCCTCAAATAAAATGTGACATTCTGTACCGTCGCCTCATATCGAACATGTGATCTCAAATCCTAAATGCTGGAGTATAGAGGCAAATTAAAAGTTTTAGCTTCACTGTCCAAATAAATACGTACGGGTGTGTATGCAGGGTTTGAATGCGTTTATGTTTGTGTCTGAATGTGTTTTTCTCTTTGCTTATTCAGATAAAATGAAGTCCCCAGCTGATGGTAAAACAGGCTGGTATAAACCAATGTCATGCATAGATTTTTTTCCTGTTAATGAGTTCCTGGAGCTACACGTACACACATACATAAACACACACATACACATTGACGCATACACCAGAATACCTGTGTGTATGTCAAGGGAATATTGTACTGTTCTTACTGTGTCTAAACTCCTAATAGTGAGAGCCCTCGTCACTGCTTCCAAGTAAGTGTTATGAGAGCTTCCCATAGTGAAACACACACACACACACCTGTTGGTCAGTCTAGTCATGGTGAATACCACAAATGACATCCACAGAGAGAAAGAAACCTGATTTAAATCCTATAGTACTGGCTTGTCTATGTGAAAGAGACACTTTGCTATGTTGATTCTAAAGAATTTCTACAGAGAGAGCAGCGCTGTGGAGCGCTACCGGGAGGGTAGGGCTTTATGGAAAGGTTCATCTGTAGAATCCTGGATTCTGGCACTGTATCCCAGAGTTTACCCACAATCCATCTGGCAGGGAGTCTCTGCCCCCACCCCTCCCCACTCCCCCTGCTCACTCACCTCAGCCAATCCTGGTCCTTCTGGTGTCTTGGACAGATCCTTCCAGGAACTTGATAAAAATGTCTAAATCACACGGCAAACTTTGGGCCAGTCATGAAGTGTGTCACCTTGGGTTGCACCCCTTCTCCTCCTCCTCCTCCTCCTCCTCCTCAGCCTGATCCCATTTCACAGAGTAACCAGCAGGAGCTAATCACAATCTCAGCACTGGCCCCGGGCCCACAGCTACGCAGGCAGGGCCCAGCCGGCTGAACGTACCCCGTGAACTCTCAACCTTTACTAGGATAGCGCTCCAGCTATTCCTGTATGACTATCTAGATGGGATTCTATATTCAGCAGATGCTCGCTTTACAGAGCAAAGTTTGCACGTCAAAGTACATTCAGTGTCTGGAACAATAGCCATAATTTGCGAGCCGTTTGCCAGCCAGAGCCTGTTTCAAAGCTAAGCATCCTTAAGCCAGACTGTGTTGCTACAGTGTCCCTTGAGTCGGAAAGGCGATTGGGTTAATTTGCCTTTACTTATCTTTTTTCTACCATTAAGCATGTCTATTGGCACTGGCTAATGAGTAATGCTGTCCGCCTCGGCCAAGAGACTTAAGGCGGTGCGTCACCAGCACACCAATGACGTTAGCCTTGGAAAGACCTCTTCTTTCTTTTCAGCCTCCCTCCCTCCCTCCCTTTCTTTTTCCTTCTCCACCCGCCTTATTTTGTTATGTATCAGGACTTGCAGTAAGAAGATTGGGGTCTTAATAACAGGCTGTGCGGTGGGTGTGTCGGTCACAGTGCGGCCCTGGAGGTCTCACTATCCTGGCCCCTCCAGCTTAGCACCACTTCTCTGGGGTTGGGGTTTATCTGGGGAGGCGGTTGCTGGGTGGAGTTAGGGAGGGGACATTATCTTACAGACGATGGTTTAGTTGGTGTCAGACTCCCAAGATGGAATTCAATTAAACCAACCATTGCAATGTTTCAAGGTGTCATACAATGCTGTTTGCATGCACACACTTTGTTATGTTTTGTTGTTTTTACGTCTTTTATAAACAATACCAAGCATACAAGCATCAACGACGTGACACCTGCCCAGACCCACGAGCACACACCCCCATCTCCAGCACCGGCATCACATTCCGCCCCATGGCATGAAACTGCAGCATTTTGTTTCTCTCCGTAGTATTTAAATAAGAAATCGTTCGAGTTTTCCATTGTGTTAATGATGATTTTCCATGTTTTTAGTATCGTTTTTTTTTTGCAAGATGAGTGATGAGAAGAGAATCGTCCAACCCATCGGGTATCTCAGTACACGGCATATGCCATGCCTTGAAAAAGTATGTCTACTTTGTAATACTTCTGACAGCCAACTTTCTAGCTCCGCCCCCAACTTCCAGACTTTATAGCCTTCCCAGAAAGCAGGGATTTGACTTAATTGCCACATGTACTCTTAACCTTTACAGACAGAAGAGAACTGTCCACCCCTCTGAGCCTGGTTCCTCTACATCAGTGGTTCGTAAACTTTTTATTGTCCCGTACCCCTTCAAACATTCAACCTCCAGCTGCGAACCCCCTCTAGCACCAGGGTCAGTGCACTCTCAAATGTTGTTTTTTGCCATCATTGTAAGCCTGCCACACACACACTGTACAAGACATTTATTAAACATAAGAATGAGTGAGTTTTTGTCACAACCCGGCTCGTCAGAAGTGACAAAGAGCTCTTATAGGACCAGGGCACAAATAATAATATAATAATAATAATCAATACTTTTACTCTTTATTTAGCCATTTTACATATAAAACCTTATTTGTTCATCAAGAAATGGTGAATAACTCACCACAGGTTAATGAGAAGGGTGTGCTTGAAAGGATGCACATAACTCTGCAATGGTGGGTTGTATTGGAGAGAGTCTCAGTCTTAGATAATTTTCCACACACAGTCTGTGCCTGTATTTAGTTTTCATGCTAGAGAGGGCTGAGAATCTACTCTCACATAGGTAGGTGGTTGCAACGGGCATCAGTGTCTTAACAGCGCGATTTGGCAAAGGCAAAGAAACTCTGAGCGCAGCCCTATCCAGAAATCTGGCAGTGGCTTCTGAACTCAATTCAATTTTCACAGAACCGCTTGTTGCAATTTCAATGAGGCTCTCTTGTTCAGATATCGGTAAGTGGACTGGAGGCAGAGCATGAAAGGGATAACGAATCCAATTGTTTGTGTCGTCCGTTTTGGGAAAGTACCTGCGTAATTGCGTACCCAACTCACTCAGGTGCTTCGCTATATCACATTTGACATTGTCCGTAAGCTTGAGTTCATTTGCACACAAAAACAATCATACAATGATGGAAATACCTGTGTGTTGTCCTTGTTAATGCAGACAGAGAAGAGCTCCAACGTCTTAATCATAGCCTCAACTTTGTCCCGCACATTGAATATAGTCCCTGTAAGTCCCTGTAGCCTAGATTCAGATCATTCAGGTGAGAAAAAACAACACCCAGATAGGCCAGTCATGTGAGAAACTCGTCATCATGCAAGCGGTCAGACAAGTGAAAATGATAGTCAGTAAAGAACTTTAAGCTCCTCGCTGAATTCCAAAAAAAGTGTCAATACTTTGCCCCTTGATAACCAGCACAATTTGTTGTAAAAGCGTTACATGGTCGCTGCCCATATCATTGCATAATGTAGAAAATACATGAGAGTTCAGGGGCCTTGCTTTAACAAAGTTAACCATTTTCAATGTAGTGTCCAAAACGTCTTTCAAGCTGTCAGGCATTCCTTTGGCAGCCATAGCCTCTTGGTGGATGCTGCAGTGTACCCAAGTGGCGTCGGGAGCAACTGCTTGCACGCGCATTACCACTCCACGATGGCTCCCTGTCATGGCTTTTGCGCCATCAGTACAGACAACATTACATCTTGACCGCCAAAGTCCATTTCATGTCACAAAGCTGTCCAGTACTTTAAAAGTATCCTCTCATGTTGTCCTGGTTTCCAGTGGTTTGCGGAAGAGGATGTCTTCCTTAATTGACCCCCCATAAACGTAACGGACATATACCAGGAGCTGTGCCAGGCCCGCCATGTCTGACTCATCCAGCTGTCACGCATAGAATTCACTGGCTTGTATGAGAAGCAGTAATTGTTTCAAAACATCTCCTGCCATGTCACTGATGCGTTGTGAAACAGTGTTGTTTGATGAAGGCATTGTCTGTATAGTTTTTTGGCCTTTTCCCCCTCTCATTGTCTCAGTCATATCTGCGGTAGCAGGAAGAATTAAGTCCTCCACAATAGATTGGGGCTTGCCTGTCCTAGCCACTCGGTAGCTCACAACGCTTCTAGCCCCATCTTATTAATGGTATCTGTTGCTTTTTTACATGTCTTACTACTCGAAAGTCATCTTTATTCTCACCAAAAAACTCCTGTAGCTTATTTTTCAAATTGTCATGTTTCGTTTCTAAATGTCTGCTCAAGAGTGAATGTTTCCCGCGAGAGAGTAACGGTTAATGTTGGATGTTAATTATTTGACTAGGCTACCTGTATTTGACATTGTGTTGTTATTTCGCTGAACACTAGATGGCTTAATTAGATTTTTGTCATTGAAATGGGGCCACTTTTTTGGATCATTTTGATCCCACAGATTGAGATGCTGTTGGGCTAGTGAGAAGACAGTACTCTGTATAGAGCACTTCTGGCCGGGTAATATTATCTGATGTGGTTGACCTGGTCTTGTAGCAGCACGATGCTGGGGGCGATGACAGCTACGACGCCCACCTTGACTCCCCCCACCCGTTGTCGTGACATGTCATATGAGCAGAGAGAGCAAATGCTAAATGTGTCGTCGTCATATCAGCTCTTCTTTCAACTCAGAGGAGAAAGTTCTGGAACAGCCAACTCTACACCTACAGGAGCTGGGGTGTAATCATTAGTGCACAGTGTAGCAAAACATTTGCAATCGGAAACAAAACGTTCTCATTTGACAAGTTCAGCTTAGTCCTTCCTTGTTTTGGCCTGTTTGCTTCCATTTAGTTCCTAGGGAATGCAACCCTGTTCTCCCATTGGGCTCATTCACACGAGGTGACCCTGAAAGACAGAGATTGTAGGTGTAAATGCATTGTACAGTGCAGTGATTTTTTTTTCTGCTCTCTAAAGATGGTAACATACTGAAAGTCTTGCTGGTGGGTCTCCTGTCAACTTCATGAGATTGTCTATTATGTCTGTGACTGACTAATAATGTCTCTGTTTCTAAACCGTATGGGTGTGCCAGCACATTGCGCGCGTGTGTGTTTGTTTGTTTGTTATTTGTTTGTGCGTGTGCTCGTGTGTTTTCCAGCTCAATGACAGACTTTTCCCCTCTCAGTGGCACATCACACTGTCGATGACCCTGTTGGATAGGGATGGCCCTTTTAACTGCAGGCACCCTGATACAATCCTCTGTAAATATTTTAAACCCATCCCCAGTGGGAGGAAGCTGCTTATCCTTCCTGCCTGCCTGATCTTTTTTCACCCCTCTCTCCCCTCTTCCTCTCTAGCAGTTTCTCTCTCACTCGCGTTCTCTCTTTCTCCCTCCCTCTATCACGGCCCTCTCTCTAGCCAACCATCCTACGTCCCTTATCCACCCTGTGTGCATACAGTACATTCACCACCAGACTTAGCTAGCCTAAGCTATACGCTACACAACCCAGACTGCCCAGAAGTCACGCCAGAGTCCCTGTCCTAGTGATGCCCGCAGGTCAGGGGCAGTGCCAAAGGTGATCTGAGTGACGTGGCACTCTGGCTGACCCCGGCTCTTGGCAGGGCTGCCTGTTTAATGAGATTAGCCGGTAATGCCGACTCTGTGTCTGTTTCTCTCGCCGGGGCCTCTTTTTTTTAGCCAGCTGAATGGGTTGTGCCAGCGTTCACGGGTCGAGGGCAGGACAATCCCAACATGCCTACTACCCGCCTGCTCGTTTGCCCGCCTGTCTTCCCAGGATGTGACACAGGGGGGCACTGGGCACTGGGCACTCCGGTATGGGCTACCCCTGGTGGCACAGGCCTGGGTGAGGATCGGACTGCGCTCTCTCTCTTTCTCCCTCTCTCTCCCCCTTCCTCTCTCTCCCTCTCCCCCCAGCCCCCACCCACAACCTGGCGGCCAAGGAAGGAATCCAGGCTCCCATGTGTCCGTGTGATTGGCTTTGATAATTGTGCATGGGAGCGTGCCTTGCAAAGCTGCTCTCTGTACCGCCCTGCAAAGACACACAGGCTTGCACCCAACCACAAGCTGTACTATCTCCACGGCTGGTAATTCTCATTCAGGACGGCGTCCACGTTGCTTCAGCTCTGTGTGTTGTGGAGGTTGAGACTCGTTGAGTAGCGTATTAAACGGGAGTGACAGTAAGTGGCGATTAAGCGCCCGTGACTTGCCTGCGTGGGTGTTTACGTCGTCAGACCGACTGTCAGACAGACAGACTTGGGCCTCCCATGTCACAGGTGTGACCTCTCTGTAGCGGGGTCAGTTTTGGCCCTGCCGATGTCTGACAGCTACTCAGAGGGTGACAGCCAAGCCCAGGGTACCCAGCTCAGCCCCGGCCAGGTGTGGACCAGGAACACCTGTGTGGCTATGGCCCCAGGGCACAGACAGGGTCGAGTTCCACCCAAACAAACATCATCCTGTCATCCTGTGTGTGTGTGTGTGTGTGTGTGTGCGCGCGCATTATGCTTATACAGTATGCCCTATACCTGTACTTTAGTTACTAGACGATCATGTTTCATAGACATGTCAGAATGGTCTTTTGTGAGCAACGTCACGCGATTGCCATTGCTGCTTCACACTGCCATTGAGTCCCCCTCCCCTTTCTGTCTCTCTTCCTCTATGTCCTCGTGGGAATGGAACGGATGCGTATGTCACACTCAGCCAAGAACACTATTTATATATTTGAATTAGAGTTATCATAATCTCTCGCTGTCACACACACACACACACACACACACAGCTATAAAAGGATAAAAGTAGTAGACACAAGAGAAGAATGAATTAGACTACAGAAAACTACAATAGCCAACTACAATAGCCAACTACAATAGCCAACTACAATAGCCAACTACAATAGCCATACAGCCCTAAGTACAAAACCCGCATAAATCAGGTCAAGAGTATTTCACCCATATTTTACCTCATGATTCGCCATGCAGCTTTACCCAGCTAACAGGAAATGTTCCCAGAACATTGGAAAATGCTTTTTGCGTTGTTGCAATTTGGTTTTGAAATCGCATCATTGCAAAAATGATGAATGTTAGTTATTTTAAAACATCAGTGAGTCAAGCGTGCTGTTTCAAAGCGTTCTGATAACATCTTATGTTCCACCAACTAGAGGTCGACCGATTAATCGGAATGGCCGATTAATTAGGGCCGATTTCAAGTTTTCATAACAATCGGAAATCACAATTTTTGGGTGACGATTTAAAAAAAATATATATATATATATTTTTTTATATACCTTTATTTAACTAGGCAATGACGCCCGTTAGATAAAATACCGAACGGTTCCGTATTAAACTGAAAGAACAAATAGTTTCCGGATTGGACCATATTAATGACCAAAGGCTCGTATTTCTGTGTGTTATTATGTTATAATTAAGTCTATGATTTGATAGAGCAGTCTGACTGAGCGGTGGTAGGTAGCAGCAGGCTCGTAAGCATTCATTCAAACAGCACTTTCGTGCGTTTTGCCAGCAGCTCTTCACTGTTTATGACTTCAAGCCTATCAGCCTAATGGCTGGTGTAACCGATGTGAAATGGCTAGTTAGTTAGCTGGGTGTGCGCTAATAGTGTTTCAAACGTCACTCGCTCTGAGTCTTGGAGTTGTTATTCCCCTTGCTCTGCAAGGGCTGCGGCTTTTGTGGAGCGATGGGTAACGCTGCTTCGAGTGTGGCTGTTGTCGATGTGTTCCTGGTTCGAGCCCAGGTAGGGGCGAGGAGGGGGACGGAAGCTATACTGTTAACACTGGCAATACTAAAGTGCCTAAAAGAACATCCAATAGTCAAAGGTATATGAAATACAAATGGTATAGAGAGAAATAGTCCTATAAATACTATATTAACTACAACCTAAAACCTCTTACCTTGGAATATTGAAGTCTCGTGTTAAAAGGAACCACCAACTTTCTCATGTTCTGAGCAAGGAACTCAAACGTTAGCTTTTTTACATGGCACATATTGCACTTTTACTTCTCCAACACTTTGTTTTTGCATTATTTAAACCAAATTGAACATGTTTCATTATTTATTTGAGGCTCAACTTATTTTTTTTGATGTATTATATTAAGTTAAAATAAGTGTTCATTCAGTATTGTTGTAATTGTCATTATTACAAATAAATAAAAAATTGTCTGATTAATCGGTATCGGCTTTTTTGGTCCTCCAATAATCGTTATCGGTATCGGCGTTGAAAAAATCATAATCGGTCGACCTCTACCACCAACCCCCTGTCTCCGCCTTGTCTCCCCACAATAACCACATTCAACATTTTTTTGACATGATTGTATGGAAGACATTCAATTATATTCAGAGTTTGAAAGAGGCCGGCCATCTTATTTCCTGAGTCGTGTTTTTGTTTTGGGTTTGCTGGGGAATGGTAGGGGATAGAGGAAGACCAGATCAAGGGTAATCTAATGACTGTCCATTTCATTTAGCTCTTCTGTCACCAGCTGGAGTCGGACATCAGTTTGAATCACAACTCACCTAAATATCTCCTTAAATAGATTCTCTCTCTCTGTCTCTCTCTCGCCCATTCATACCCTGGCCAAGGCCTCAGAAATAGACGGACTAAGACAGCCACCGATTCAGAAAGAGATAAATGGGGAGAGGATGAGACCGAGAGAGAGATTTAGCTAGAGAGAGAGAGACATATGGATTGTGTGGGTATGAGACCGAGAGAGGAAGAAAGTCCGGGGACAGGGAGTCGGGATAGAGGGGGAAGAAGAGAGGGAGAGAGGAAGGGGGAGTGGGGATAGATAGATGGATAGATAAAGGGATGCTCTCTGTGGACTGTGCTGTTGTAACATCACACCGGTGCGTCCCTGATGGGAGAGCAGACTGAGTGCGCTCACTCGTTCACCGGGGGAAAAGGGAAGCGTTCACAGGATGGAAAACACACAAGAGGAGATTGAGAGACGAGAGGAAGAGAGAAAACACTATTCCCCCTAGAGCTGGAATGGGGATATTTCTGCTAGCGCAAACATTCTGCAGGCAGATAGCAGGAGACAAGAGCACCGAGAGAGGGGAGGAGAGGAGGAGTGTGGAGATGGGAGAGAATTAGTAAAAAAGAGAGGAGGAGGAGGAGAGTGGGGATTGGTAAGAGGGGAAAGTGCGATTAAAAAGGTGGGAAAGAGGAGAGGAGTGTGTTTTGAAGGGCTGTAGTGGCGTGGAGGTCAGAGAGGTGGATGTGTGTAACCATTTGGGTTGAAGCAGACAGGGCGAGACTGCTGTAGTCCATACTGTAGAATGAGTCATCGGTAAGAAGGATGCCTTCGAAGAGCTCATCCGTATAATGTCAATGGCTCTGCATTTTCACGGTCAACTTCCCCTCCCTTCCCCAATCACTGTCTTCACCACGTAGGACTGTCGTCCTTGACACCCGATGACCCTTACCACCCCCAAAATATAAACCTGTCACTGGGACAATCGCCCCGGAGACGCATTAGGATGGACGGCAGATGTCTGACCGGCGGGACTCCCAACATCCCCCTAATGTCCAGAAGTCCCCCTGAGTGTGATCATATCTTAAATGTCACCTTCATTAACTGTGCCAGTGTGTTTAAGTTGACTGAAGGGATCGATGAGGGGCACGAATGGAGGTTCGGTGGGCTGGGTGGGACTGTAAGTGTGGGGTAACCTACTGTAAGTGCTATATTACTGACGCACCAGCAGCGTGGGGGTCGCCGGAGTGGCCCTGATGGGGGGGTCAGATACGTGGGCGTGAAACGGGCCGTCGCAGCCCCCCCCCCCACAACCACCACCAACAAAACTGCCTTATATGCACACAAAAAAAGTTCCGCGATTGTAAAATACGAGGCAGCCATCTCTTCTTTCGGGATTGGGGAGTAGGGAGGGAGAGGGTGGGTGGGGGTACTTGTCGGTTAGGGAGGCGGGGGCAGGGAGGGGGTTTTAACATGCTACTTTAGCCCTCAGGGGCTGTGCAGTTGAAAGTCAGTTCAGCAGGCGTGCAGAATCCGAGCAGCCCGTTTCTGTGTGGAGAGGGGGCATGCATAGCCGAGCTATAAAAAGTGAAATCATATCACTTAGCAGCTGAGTGCAGATAAAGCCGTGTTTGAACTCGGAGACATAAATTATACATTGTAAACAGAGCAGTGGGAGACCGCAGCTTGCTTAAATTATGACAGAGGGTAGTTTTTCTCCTTCCCTCCCTCCCTCCCTCTCACTTACTCTTTTCCCCTCTCTCTCGTTCTCTCTTCCACACCAATTTTGCTATTCTCCTTGATTAACTTTGAAAGAGTCATTTTTCTGTAATGTGTCATGAATTTCTCTTAACATTGTCATAATGTGCTGGGCTGATTTGACTGGGACTGAGACGCTCTCACAGCGAAGAGTCCGCGTTGTATAACGCCGTAGACCAGGGATCTCCAACAGGTAGATCGCGAGCTACCAGTAGCTTGCAGCCCACCTATGAGTAGCTCGCCAAGCAAAAGCACATCCATAATGCTCCGTCCTACTATCAAATCAAAGCCACATTGACATCATCCCACCCCTGTCTACCCACAAGACGGTTATCATTAGCATCGCTAACTGGCTACATACAGAGTCATAGCCAACCGTAACACAATATCTGCCAATTCATTTCCAGCAATATTACCCCTGTCGGTTTGGTGCGCACGTTTGTCTTATCACTCTGTGTGTAGCCAGTTAGCGATGCTAATGATAATCGTCTTGCGGGTAGACAGAAAGACTTTCCCCAAAAACCTTCTCAATTAAATGTTAACTGCAACGTAGGTTTTCCTGGCTGAGCTATATCATGATTATTTGTATCAATTGGGTGGTGATTGTTTCGCTAACTCTGCCATGACGTGCTGCAGTAAGTAGCCCTAAAGCCTCAGTCACATGACCCATAAACACTCTGTTAATTTGCGCCGGATGTCATGTGTTTTAAGTGGGGACATCCACAACGGAGTGGAAACGCAACGTTTCCACTCCGTTATTGTAGCTTGCGACATGTTAAAAGCAGCTCTCATGTTCCAAAAAGGTTGTGAGGACCCCTGCCATGGACTCTCACTCCTTCTTGTGCATCAAATGCAGCATGCTGATGGAAAAACTGAAAGATCATTCAGCAGGACATCCCCCTGACACGCGCACACCTCAATCACTTTTTTTCCACACACGCCCCCCACCCCACCCCGAACAGTCAGTCCTTCCCAGGCAGTGTTATCTTGGACTGATGTTTCATGACAGAGAGGAGCGACTGGGTGAGATGGTGGGAGAGAGGGGGCAGTTTTACATGGCCTGATCAATGGGACCTGCTGCAGGGTTAAAACTTTGTTATTTCTTTTTTTTTAAATGCCCCCCCCCCCCCCCCCCCCTGACAAGTGAGGCGGTATTGATCATTTTATTCTATTTACCATTTGCCCGCTCAGGTCTCTCTCTGCTTTGCAGTCGATAGAGAGGGGGATTGAGAGGGCGAGTGTATGTCCTCTGACCTCCCCTCCCTCCCCCTCCACATATGCCCCTGTCTGTGCCTGTTCTGGCCCACGCCTCAAATCCCTGATACAATTTTGATTAATCGCAAAATGCTGCAGGGGTCAGGACCAGAGTGTGTGCGTGCGTGCGTGTGTGCGTGCGTGCGTGCGTGCGGGGGGGGGGTGTATGGTGTTGGCTGATGCTGTCAGATAAAGGTGGTGTCCTAGTCTGTCTGTTTCCCAGGATGTATACTGATAGTGTGTCCTCCTTCAGAGGTCACTCTGGCCTGGGGCGCCACTCTGGGGTGGACACTCACGGCCTTTCTCTGTGTAGCGGGTACTTGTGTTTGCATTTGTTGGTGCAGTTCAGGGTACTAAGCAACATCACTGTACACTTGCGTGCATTTCACTCTTCGTCTGTTGTGTGTATGTGTGTTGTGAATTAGCATTTGTGTTGCTGTGCTCATCAGTGCTTCTTCCTTTCAGGGAGTTAGTGTGGAGGAGCGGACAGGCTACAACCCTGCACTTTGCCTCAGAGAGAAAGGAAAGGGGGAGATGGAGAGAGATAATTATTCTCTTTCTGACTCGCATTCGATGAAAAATGCATACAGCTGGGGCTAGAAGCTGCTTATCAAAAGTTTAACTCTTCCCACGGTTCGTTTTTGCTGCAAAGGGGAGGCATTCCGATGGCGGCTTGCTGCTTTTTTTAAAGTTGCGAATGTTTTTGTTTGCATGTTTTCCACGTTGTTCTGGCCCGCGGTTGACCCAGGACTTTGTTTTCCTAAAGTTAACTTTCAATCATAAAAAAAAGCTGCTGTTCCCCCCCGGGTGGTGAGCATCTCTCCACCAGCCTCCGTCTGAGAGTCCAAGCTGCTTCTGACACTATAATATCCACAGTTGCAATTTACAGTTGTACTTTGTAAACCCTGTCAGATGGTATTCTGATATCATTTCTGGGTTTATATTATTTCCACGGTCCAACGTATGTTTGCTTCCAACAGCCTTACAGGCTTTTGTTTCGTTTCCCAAGACTAAAACATCACAAGACTAGTGTTCATGTTGAATTGGATTGGTTTGGCTCCTAACAATGGTCAGAAATGTGTCAAATCTCATTTTATTTTGTCACATGCTTGGTAAACAACAGGTGTAGACTAACAGTGAAATGCTTAGTTTACGGGCCCTTCCCAACAACGCAGTGAAAAAAAAAAAAGAGAAATTAGAGGAAAGTTAAACACGTAATAATAAATACACCATGAGTAACAAAAACTTGGCTGTATACACAGCAGTGAATCGATGTGCAGGGGTACAAGATATATACATATACAGCAACTAGGAATAAAGGGACAGATAGTAAACAGTAGCAGCAGCGTATCTGATGAGTCAAAAAAGTTAGCGCAGAAAGGGTCAATGCAGGTAGTCCAGGTTGCTATTTGGTTAACTATTTAACTAACTATTTAGCAGTATTTTGGCTTGGGGTTAGAAGGTGTTCAGGGTTCCTGTTTGTTCCAGACTTGGTGCATCGGTACCGCTTGCCGTGTCTATGACTGGGGTGGCTGGAGTCTTTGACAATTTTGAGGGCCTTCCTCTTTCACCGCATGGTGTAGAGGTCATGTGATGGTTGGGAGCTCGGCACCAGTGATGTGCTCGGGCCGTACTCACTACCCTCTATAGCGCCTTGCGGTCGGATGCTAAGCAGTTGCCATACCAAGCAGTAATGGAGCCAGTCAAGATGCTCTCAATGTTGCAGCTGTAGAGCTTTTTGAGAATCTCAGGGCCCAAAAAAATGTCAGCCTCCTGATGGGGAAGACGTGTTGTCCTGGCACCGCACTGCTAGGTCTCTGACCTCCTCATCGTTGTCGGTGATCAGGCCGACCACCGTCGTGTCATGGGCAAACTTGATGATGGTGTTGGAGTATTGCTGTGGGGAAACGTATTGTGTTGAAAGTATAGTGATGTATTTAGTAGACGTGAACAAAAGTGAATATCTCTTCTACTTAGGAGTAGTAAATATTTCCCTTATTTTCCTACACACGATACACGGCATGCCCAAGTATTTTACTCTCACTCAAACACACACACGCGCGCACACACACTTGAGGCCACATGTTGTAGCGCTGCCTGGGAAAATGATAGCGAGAGAAAAGAAGCTCTGGAGAGGGAGTTATCTCTTCAGTTGACGTTGAGGGGCGCCTCTTACTCTACCTCTCCCTCCCTCTATCCTACCCTGTCCTCTCTCCTGCTCCCCCTCTGCCCTTTCTCTCGCCCTCTCTCGTTCTCTCCTCTCTCTCTCTCTCGTTCTCTCTCTCGCTCGTTCTCTCTCTCTTTCTCGTTCTCTCTCTTTCTCTCTCGCCCCATCTCTCTCTCTCTCTCGTTCTCTCTCTCTCGTTCTCTCTCTCTCTATCGTTCTCTCTCTCGTTCTCTCTCTCTCGTTCTCTCTCTCTCTCTTGTTCTCTCAAATCATGCTGGCCTCCAGTGGTTTCCAGACAGGCCAAGGACAAAGTGGAGGTAGTGTGCTAGCAGAGGACGGGGTTTGGTTTTATGTGGAGCTGTGGCTGGGCTCTCTGATGCTGCTCTGATAGATCAATCTTCTCTCCCTCCCTCAGCCCCCCTGACGCTAGATAGCTAGCCCGCTACGCCTCACCACGGTAGAGTACATAGCACAGGTCACACACAACCACACACACGCACACAACATGACCACACAGACATCACAAACACAACTTGAACATAAACACACATCTGCGATGTGCTCATGGGCTCAAACAGACACACACACCGAGGCTGGGGTCCGATCAATGTCTGAGGACTGTATTCATTAAATGTTCAGTTTAGTGTAGTTCAGAATTCACTACCCGAGCATCTCAACCACCAATCTCACTCGGGTTAGCTGGTCATGTGATGTGTCACTGTGGCCTTGGCACGTCAGACAGTGAGACCAAGCTGATGGCCCACGTGTCTTTGACGCTGAGTCACACACACAGCTATTGCCGACCCCCAGACGCCCGGCCTACTCCACTTGTGACTCCCTCATACCACACACACAAACACACACACACACACACACACACATATTACATTACACACACCCATAAAGAATTCCTGGAGCCAGACTGCTGCTGTCTGAATGAGACGCGGCTCAAACAAACAGGGGAAATCCTCCTTACACAAGCCCGTCCATCACTGGGCCATATCACTGTCCCAACCCCGCTCCCAGGTCCCCTCCACCTCCAGGCCCCCTGGCTCCAGGCGGTGTCCCCTGACGTAGGGACACACGCAGACGGGAAGCTGGAGTGAAGTCTCTGTCAGTCTGAGCCCCCTCGGTCACCATGGGTTGACCCTAACTGGACCGTTCCACTTCCTCCACCTCCTCCTCTCTAGTAAACAGCCACGTCCACTTCCATTTGAAGACCTGCCGCCACGCTCAGTTTCATAACATCACTCATGTTTTGATGTGTGTGAATGTGTCTGGGTCTAGGGTAGGGGAGTGTGTGTGTGTGTGTGTGCGTGGGTAGAAGCCAGCATACTTGGCGGGTTGCTGTGTAGCGTGTTAAGTGTGTTCCGTTGGTTTCCGCTGCTCCCGACGACCGCAGATCTTGGTCATGGAAGAGGGCCGCATTGACCCGTCGCCCTGTTTGTCTTCCCCACACACACTGTTCTCGCTGAGTGTGTGCGTGAACTCCATTAGCACATTCCCAGATAGGGCCAGGGCCCTCTTATCTGTGGTCACCCATTAATTACACTTTGTTCCCCTTAAGTGATCTATTTCAGAGCCGCCCCAGCCCTCGCCGCCCACTCCAGCCTATCTCCTCCACCCCCTCACCCCCACCCCCCAGATAAGAGCTCTAATGCCAGGTCACGCTACCCTTCTCCACCCCCATGTGAATTGTGGCTTCATACATTAGCAGGTGTGTACTGTCTGTAGTACAGTCGTGGCCAAATGTTTTGAGAATGACACAAATATACATTTTCACAAAGTCTGCTGCCTCGGTTTGTATGATGGTAATTTGCATATACTCCAGAATGTTATGAAGAGTGATCAGATGAATTGCAATTAATTGCAAAGTCCCTCTTTGCCATGCAAATGAACTGAATCCCCCCCCAAAAAAAACATTTCCACTGCATTTCAGCCCTGCCACAAAAGGTCTCGTTAACACAGGTGTGAGTGTTGACGAGGACGAGGCTGAAGATCACTCTGTCATGCTGATTGAGTTCGAATAACAGACTGGAAGCTTCAAAAGGAGGGTGGTGCTTGGAATCATTGTTCTTCCTCTGTCAACATGGTTACCTGTAAGGAAACACATGCCGCCATCATTGCTTTGCACAAAAAGGGCTTCACGGGCAAGGATATTGCTGCCAGTAAGATTGCACCTAAATCAACCATTTATCGGGTCATCAAGAACTTCAAGGAGAGCGGTTCAATTGTTGTGAAGAAGGCTTCAGGGCACCCAAGAAATTCCAGCAAGCGCCAGGACCTTCTCCTAAAGTTGATTCAGCTGTGGGATCGGGGCACCACCAGTACAAAGCTTTCTCAGGAATGGCAGCAGGCAGATGTGAGTGCATCTGCACACATAGTGTGGCAAAGACTTTTGGAGGATGGCCTGGTGTCAAGAAGGGCAGCAAAGAAGACACTTCTCTTCAGGAAAAACATCAGGGACAGACTGAAAAAAAGCTTGTCCGGAGAAGACAAGGTGAGCACTACCATCAGCCCTGTGTCATGCCAACAGTAAAGCATCCTGAGACCATTCATGTGTGGGGTTGCTTCTCAGCCAAGGGAATTGGGCTCACTCACAATTTTGCCTAAGAACACAGCCATGAATGAAGAATGGTACCAACACATCCTCCGAGAGCAACTTCTCCCAACCATCCAGGAACAGTTTGGTGACAAACAATGCCTTTCCCAGCATAATGGAGCACCTTGCCATAAGGCAAAAGTGATAACTAAGTGGCTCGGGGAACAAAACATTGATATTTTGGATCCATGGCCAGGAAACTCCCCAGGCCTTAATCCCATTGAGAACTTGTGGTCAATCCTCAAGAGGCAGGTGGACAAACAAAATCCCACAAATTCTGACAAACTCCAAGCATTGATTATGCAATATTGGGCTGCCATCAGTCAGGATGTGGCCCAGAAGTTAATGGACAGCATGCCAGGGGCAGATTGCAGAGGTCTTGAAAAAGAAGGGTCAACACTGCAAATATTGACTCTTTGCATCAACTTCATGTAATTGTCAATAAAAGCCTTTGACACTTATGAAATGCTTGTAATTATACTTCAGTATTCCATAGTAACATCTGACAAAAATATCTAAAGACACTGAAGCAGCAAACTCTGAAAATTTATATTTGTGTCATTCTCAAAACTTTTGGCCACAACTGTACATGGCAGGACAGGCCTCTCCAAGCTCACGTCTAACAGGGTTCCAAACAAGATGGCAGCCTACGCCTACACCCCCCTCCTCAGACACTCTCTGGTTGACGTGTCTGTCTGGGGAATGTACTGAAACCCATGAGCCACAGCTGGAGGCTAGTAGGTACACACACAGATCCCGTACCATATTTAACACTGTGGAAGCTGTGTCAGAAACCAAGTGTTTTTATGACGCACTCCCTTAGACACTCTCAGGCTTCCTTCTTGGTGAGGTGTCACGTCGTAGACTGAGGAAGAAACAAGATCCAATTTTGGCATGGCTCTCCAATACACTTTGTCAAAGCAGCTTTTGATATGTAGAAAAGCACAGTGGGACTGGCGCAGTATACTGGCATAAAGACAAAGTGATTTGATTATGGTGATGTAAAATTTCTATCAATTAAACATATGTCACTATGTGACTTTACAGCGAACCATTTCTCAACAGACGAGATACATGAACCATTGAGTAGTTAATGCACTTGTCTTCGTTGGAGGGGGTTTGCCACACACCCACTCCTGTATGGTACTTTACCATGATCTAGGTGGAATGCCTCCCTTCAGTGTGTGGGTGTGGGTGGTGGTGCACTCCACACTGTGATAGCCCCAGGTATACCAGCCAATCACTTCTCATGCAAAAACACATTGATTCTTACTCTCCACCACAGCCAGTGCTGCATGGCTAGTACACAGTCCAACTCTCACAGTCCCACGTCAGAATTAGACGTTCATGCTTCTCAAACGTCAAATTTCAAAGTTGTTGCAAATGCCAAATTTAGAAGTGTTTAACGTTAAGATCAGGCATGAACTCAGAATGGTTAAGGTACGGGTTTGGGAAAGGGATACCTAGTCAGTTGTCCATCTGAATGTATTCAACTGAAATGTGTCTTCCGCATTAAACCCAACCCCTCTGAATCAGAGAGGTGCGTGGGGCTGCCTTACTCGACATCCACGTCTTCGGCGCCCGGACACACACACAGGCTTAAAACAAAATTGCTTGCAACTTTTGGAATCAGAGGCAGATGCTTACAACCAACCGCTATCCCCATCCACAGTGCCCTAGAAAAACAGAAACCTACTAGAAGGTAACAGCGCTCATTGTTGCCCCAAGTGGGTTTTTTTCAACAGGATCCTCTGTCGCGACGTCCCCTGAATGCCCATCTGCATGGCTGTGGCCCGCTAGCTGTCTGGGGCATATTGGACTGTTAGCTGGAGAGGTCCATCAGTTCATTTCTTGGGCTACAATACCTATTTTGTCAATTGGCCTGAACCCTTTTACTACACGGACCCCGCTGATCCATCACGACTGGTCTGCCGACGTAACCGCACGAGGGGGCTGCAACAGACTTCTTCCGCCCGCGACGTCCTAAGGCCTGTCGTGTCTTTACTATCATTAAATTGAAGACTTAGTTTTTATCAAAGATTCTCTGTAATTAGTATTACGCGATCAAACTGATTAATCATGTAACTGTGAATTAACTATGAAGTCGGGGCACCAAGGAAAATATTCAGATTACAAAGTTATCATTTCCTGAAATAACTTTTCAGATATTTTATATCTTATCCATTAGTCTTCGAATGAATGAATTATTTATTTTACCTCACGTTAGTCTCATTCCAAACATCGTAAATTGTTGGTTATCTGCACAAACCCAGTCTTCACTATGAGTCATCCATACATCAATTGTCTTAAATCATTTATTTATTACTAACTAAGTAATTCACAGAAATGCAAAAATAAAACAACAAAGTAAATATGGTTACAAGATATGATAGGAGAATGTGCCCTAGTGGGCTAAACCGGCATGGCGGCTTGTTAGACAAAAGGGAAGTGGGGGTTGACTAAGATGAGACACTACAGTTGATAATTATAACAATTGAAATGCTAATCCTTTGCACATGAACGCTCACTAATTCGGGAACAATTGCAATCAATATATATATTTACGCTCAGTGTGTCGTCAGGATCTTTGTTGAAAAGTTAGTTTCTGTTGGAGAGTTTTCGTCTCTCTCTCTCTCTCTCTCTCTCTCTCTCTCTCTCTCTCTCTCTCTCTCTCTCTGTTGTGGTTAGAGTGTATTGTTCAGAGTGACATTCAGAATGTCACTCTGAACATGGATGTTTCGGCGGTTGTCATTCTTCGCGTTCATTGATACCGAATTGCTAGCTGCAGACGAGTAATTAATATCAAAGACTTGTTCTTATTTTGTCGGTATCTATAGTCTAAGAGTTTAACCACGTGGTATGGTTAAAATATTCAGCAATGGTCTTCAACCTTTGTACTCCCGTGATTGAGAGAAACAGGGTCTACTTGAGAATTTCTCAAAGTTGGGTTTTATTCGGAATTGCAGAAAAGGGGCTGTCCCAGGATACCTGACCCTAACTGGGCTCAGGGGCAGACCTCTGATTTAGTTCAACTCAAAAGGGAATTGGAGTTTCCTTCATAAAACAGTCCAAAATCACATGACACAATTTTACAAACAGTATCATACTCTCTCATTCATCTTATACAA
Source organism: Oncorhynchus clarkii lewisi (assembly GCF_045791955.1). NCBI lineage: Eukaryota > Metazoa > Chordata > Actinopteri > Salmoniformes > Salmonidae > Oncorhynchus > Oncorhynchus clarkii. The sequence goes on along the minus strand of NC_092176.1, from coordinate 3,484,352 downwards.
CAATTAGATCATATCTGAGGCTATTATATAAACAGTGTTATGGTAATGTGGCTACACCGTCTCCCGTGAGCTTCCCCAAGTTGTAACAAACGGACCAGTTCGTAGCTGGATTCTTCACCGATCTTTTATACCTTCTCCGGAACATGAAATTTGGCTTGCTGTACCCAAAGAGGGCAACGTCATGACAGGCCCTTCTGCTAGCCCCAGCCCGCTAGCTGTCTGAATCGCCGTGTCTCCAGCACGCCTAGCAACTCACTGGACCTCTCTGATCACTCGGCTACGCATGCCTCTCCCTAATGTCAATTTGCCTTGTCCATTGCTGTTTTGGATAGTGATTATTGTTTTATTTCACTGTAGAACCTCCAGCCCTGCTCAATATGCCCTTTTGTTCCACCTCCCACACATGAGGTGACCTCATCTGGTTTAAATGGTGTCTCTAGAGACAAAACCTCTCTCATCGTCACTCAATGCCTAGGATTACCTCCACTGTATTCACATCCTACCATAGTCTTGTCTGTACATTATGCCTTGAATCTATTCTACCGCGCCCAGAAACCTGCTCTTTTTACTCTCTTTTCCGAATGTACTAGACGAATGTACTACTACTCCTCCTCTGTTCCTCTGGTGATGTAGAGGTTAACCCAGGCCCTGCAGTGCCTAGCTCCACTCCCATTCCCCAGGTGCTCTCATTTGTTGACTATGTAACCTTAAAAGCCTTGGTTTCATGCCTGTTAACATTAGAAGCCTCCTCCCTAAGTTTGTTTTAGCACACTGCCAACCCAGATGGCCTAGCCGTGTCTGAACCCTGGCTTAGGAAGGCCACCAAAAACCCTAAAATTTCCATCCCAAACTATAACATTTTCTGACAAGATAGAACTGCCAATGGGTGCTGGAGTTGCAGAGTTCTGTCTTACTATCCAGGTCTGTGCCCAAACAATTTGAGCTTCTACTTTAAAAAATTCACCTTAACAGAAACAAGTCTCTCACCATTGTCGCTTGCTATAGATCACCTTCTGCCCCCAGCTGTGACCTGGACACCATATGTGAATTGATTGCTCCCCCATCTATCGTCAGAGCTCGTGCTGTTAGGTGACTGGGACATGCTTAACACCCCGGCCATCCTACAATCTAAGCTTGATTCCCTCAATCTCACACAAATTATCAATGAACCTACCAGCTACAACCCCAAATCCGTAAACACGGGCATCCTCATAGATATCACCCTAACCAACCTGCCCTCCAAATACACCTCTGCTGTCTTCAACCAGGATCTCAGCGATCACTGCCTCATTGCCTGCGTCTGTAATGGGTCTGCGGTTAAACGACCACCCCTCATCACTGTCAAACGCTCCCTTAAACACTTCAGCGAGCAGGCCTTTCTAGTCGACCTGGCCCGGGTATCCTGGAAGGATATTGACCTCATTCCGTCAGTAGAGGATGCCTGGTTATTCTTTAGAAGTGCTTTCCTCTCCATCTTAAATAAGCATGCCCCATTCAAAAAATGTAGAACCAGGAACAGATATAGCCCTTGGTTCACTCCAGACCTGACTGCCCTTGACCAACACAAAAACATCCTGTGGTGTACAGCATTAGCATCGAATAGCCCTCACGATATGCAACTTTTCAGGGAAGTTAGGAACCAATATACACAGGCAGATAGGAAAGCAAACACTAGCTTTTTCAAACAGAAAGTTGCATTCTGTAGCACAAACTCCAAAAAGTTCTGGGACACTGTAAAGTCCATGGAGAATAAGAGCAGCACCTCCCAGCTGCCCACTGCTCTGAGGCTAGGAAACACTGTCACCACCGATAAATCCACGATAATTTAGAATTTCAATTAGCATTTTTCCACGGCTGGCCATGCTTTCGACCTGGCTACCCCTACCCCGGTCAACAGCCCTGCACCCCCCACAGAAACTTGCCGAAGCCTCCCCCATTTCTCCTTCACCCAAATCCAGATGGCTGATGTTCTGAAAGAGCTGCAAAATCTGGACCCCTACAAATCAGCCAGGCTAGACAATCTAGACCCTCTCTCACTAAAATGTTCCACCGAAATTGTTGCAACCCCTGTTCAACCTCTCTTTCGTATAATCTGAGATCCCCAAAGATTGGAAAGCAGCCGCGGTCATCCCCCTCTTCAAAGGGGGAGACACTCTACACCCAAACTGCTACAGACCTATATCTATCCTACCCTGCCTTTCTAAGGTCTTCGAAAGCCAAGTTAACAAACAGATCACTGACCATTTTTGAATCCCACCGTACCTTCTCCGCTATGCAATCTGGTTTCCGAGCTGGTCATGGGTGCACCTCAGCCACTCTCAAGGTTCTAAACGATATCATAACTGCCATCGATAAGAGACATTACTGTGCAGCTGTATTCATCGACCTGGCCAAGGCTTTCGACTCTGTCAATCACTGCATTCTTATCGGCAGACTCAACAGCCTTGGTTTCTCAAATGACTGCCTCGCCTGGTTCACCAACTGCTTCTCAGACAGAGTTCAGTGTGTCAAAACAGAGGGCCTGTTGTCCGGACCTCTGGCAGTCTCTATGGGGGTGCTCTCCTTCCGTGGCCTCCAACTGCTCTTAAATGCAAGTAAAACTAAATGCATGCTCTTCAACCGATCGCTGCCAGCACCTGCCCGCCCGTCCAGCATCACTACTCTGGACGGTTCTGACTTAGAATATGTGGACAGCTACAAATACCTAGGTGTCTGGTTAGACTGTAAACTTTCCTTCAAGACTCACATTAAGCATCTCCAATCCAAAGAGATCTATATTGAATGTAGAATCGGCTTTCTATTTCGCAAAAAAGCATCCTTCACTCATGCTGCAAAACATACTGCCAAAAACTGATGCTGGCAAAAACTGACTATCCTATCGTTCCTCGACTTCATTTACAAAATAGCCTCCAACACTCTACTCAGCTAATTGGATGCAATCCGTTTGGTCACCAAAGCCCCATATACTACCCACCACTGCGACCTGTATGCTCTCGTTGGCTGGCCTTCATATTCATCGCCAAACCCACTGGCTCCAAGTCATCTATAAGTCTCTGCTAGGTAAAGCCCTGCATTATCTCAGTTCACTGGTCATCATAGCAGCACCCACCCGTAGCACGCACTCCAGCAGGTATATTTCACTGGTCACCCCCAAAGCCAATTTCTCATTTGGCCGCCTTTCCTTCCAGTTCTCTGCTGCCAATGACTGGAACGAATTGCAAAAATCACTGAAGCTGGAGACTCATATCTCCCTCACTAACTTTAAAAACCAGCTGTCAGAGCAGCTCACAGATCACTGCACCTGTACATAGCCCATCTGTAAATAGCCCATCCAACTACCTCATCCCCATACTTCTATTTATTTATATTTATTTTTTGCTTCTTTGCACCCCAGTATCTCTACTTGCACATTCATCTTCTGCACATCTATCACTCCAGTGTTTAATTGCTCAATTGTAATTATTTATTTATTATTTATTGCCCTTATCTTACCCATATTTTACCTCAGACATGGATCGAATGCGCCAAATACAACAGGTGTAGACCTTAACCTTAAGTCCTTAACCAACAATGCTTTAAGAAGTTTTAAGAAAAAAAGTAGAAAAATAACAAAGAAAAATAACAAATAATTAAAGAGCAGCAGTAAAATAACAGTAGCGAGGCTATATACAGGGGGTTCCGGTACAGAGTCAATGTGCGGGGGCACAGGTTAGTCGAGGTAATTGAGGTAATATGTACATGTAGGTAGAGTTAAAGTGGCTATGCATAAATAATAAACAGAGAGTAGCAGCAGCGTAAAAGAGGGGTCTGGGTAACCCTTTGATTAGCTGTTCAGGAGTCTTATGGCTTGTGGGTAGAAGCTGATAAGAAGCCTTTTGGACCTAGACTTGGCACTCCTGTACCGCTTGCCGTGCGGTAGCAGAGAGAACAGTCCATGACTAGGGTGGCTGGAGTCTTTGACCATTTTTAGGGCCTTCCTCTGACACTGCCTGGTATCGATGTCCTGGGTGGCAGGAGGCTTGGCCCCAGTGATGTCCTGGGCCGTTCGCACTACCCTCTGTAGTGCCTTGGGGTTGGAGGCCGAGCAGTTGCCAAACCAGGCAGTGATGCAACCTGTCAGGACGTTGGATACTGACTTTTGTCACGTGTGACCTGGCAAAGTACACACACACACCCACACACAGATAAGAGCTATATTGAAGAGGCTGTCCTCTTGTGAGTGCTTGCCCAAGTTAAGGGTGACACCCCTTACACACAAACACACACCTTCTCTCACACACTCCATACAGGCCATTTTGTGTAGCCTCTGTGTGTGTGTGTGTGTGTGTTTTTGTATTCAGAGGTGTATGTTTATGTGGCTTGTGCATCGGGGAGTTGCTAAGTATTGAGAAGCTGCCTGCGGTAGGCAAGCGAGTAGTGTTTTAATTGTAGCAGCTGGGCCCCATTGGTGTTAGACGTGGTAACATGTGGGAGCGGCACTGAGCTCACTGTCTGTCAGCTCGCCATCTTACCTGAGCCCCAGCGGGCCCTGGGTGTCTCACTGTTAGTACTGAGGCAACCCAGGAGCTCTGTGTGTGTCTGTGTGCGTGCGTGCCTGTCTGTCTGTCTGTCTGTCTGTCTGTCTGTCTGGCTGGCTGGCTGGCTGGCTGGCTGTCAAGGCATTATACTGAAGTGTAGTGAGGGCTGCTGTGAGGGTCTCTGAAGGCATTGTCTTTAAGCACTAGGGAGGGGTGTGTGTGTGTGCATGCGTGCTTGCTTGCTTGCTTTCATGCGTGTCTGTGTGTGTGTGCTACCTCGTAATGTGTCAAAGTAGATCCGAGGTTGTGTGTGCATGTGTGAGAGTCTCTGTCTATGTGTTTGTCTGTCTGTCAAGGCATTATACTGAAGTGTAGTGAGGGTTGCTGTGAGGGTCTCTGAAGGCATTGTCTTTAAGCACTAGGGAGGTGTGTGTGTGTCTGTGTAAGCGCGTGTGCGTGTGCTTTCTTGCGTGTTTGTGTGTGTGTGCTCCTTCGTATTTTGTCAAAGTAGAGCAGAGGTTGTGTGTGTGTGAGAGAGTCTGTGTGTGTGTGTGTGTGTGGGAAGGGTGAGTGTTTTGTGTTTAAGTGGGGGGTGGGGGGGGGGTTGTAGTGAGAGTGCAGGTTGAGATTGTCTGGGGCTCAACCCTCACTGTGTGTATGTTGGATGGCTCATGATGTTTAAGAGCGAAGGAAGGTGTGTGCGTGCGCATACGTGCATATATGCAAGTGTGTGTGTATGTGTGTTTGGCAGGGTTGTGTGGGGCTTCACCATGACCCCGGCCCTGACGAGGGGGTGTGTACTCCTGCTAATGGACAGGCTTTGTGGGCCTCCCTTTAGAGGCACACTAGGGCTGGCCATGGAAACAGACGCTCTCCATTCCCCATCAATGGGCCAAAAACAAAACTGTGTCAGGCGAGCTAGTGGATCCAGAGTGTTTACCATTGAAATCCCCACCAATGACGAGCCAGATCAAACAAAGAGCGAAGTCTACGTGGCACTAGGGACTGGCTCTCTCGTACACTCTACTAATCTAAGTACACACACGTACACACACATTTTGTACACAGACTGACTTCTATCAAATCTGTGTCCTGCTTGTTAGACGATCGGATATCCTGTTCAGGCGGGAATTTAACCCCATAATTACAAATGATTCTATGATTAGATATGCGCTGTGTTCCGTTGATACATGTTCACAATTCAAGGAATAGAATAGTTAATGTCACTTGTTTTTCAGTGTGAGTAGTGCAGTTCTATTCGAAATAAGTTGAACCACACTGAAAGCGAAACATAACATGTCTCTAACCTCCCAATCAAATATCAAAACCTGCTTGATATTAACTGATATTAATCAACGGTATTAATTCATGTGCCATAAATACTCAATTCTACAGTGAACATCTTGCAACTGTGATATTAGATCAAATAACTGATTTAACTATCTTTTACTATTAGAAGACAAGCATCCAACTTCTACGGCACATGCACGGCTTCACACCTTTACAGTCATAAAAACATTCAGGAAATGTACACCATTTCACAAGCTTTTTTTTCTGAGCAAAATATGGTGACCTTCATTTCACTGAATATGAAAGTGAAAGAGATGCTTTGTCATTTGTCATTTATCAGTGTTTAATTGAAGCCTCGTTGGTGGGTTCCTAGTTAGAATGTCCTATATGGAATATACAGTGGCGTCCGGAATTATTGAATCCCTCGATAAAGATAAGTAAAAAATACTGCATGAAATAAATCATACAAATACTGAGTTACTGTATATTGTATGCATTCTCTCAACCAGCCTCGTGATAATGCTTTTCCAACAGTCTTGATGGAGTTCCCACATATGCTGAGCACTTGTTGGCTGCTTTTCCTTCACTCTGCTGTCCAACTCATCCCAAACCATCTCAATTAGGTTGAGGTCGGGTGATTGTGGAGGCCAGGTCATCTGATGCAGCACTCTATCACTCTCCTTCTTGGTAAACTACCCCTTACACAGCCTGAAGGTGTGTTGGGTCATTGTCCTGTTGAAAAACCAATGATAATCCCACTAAGAGCAAACCAGATGGGATGGCGTATCGCTGCAGAATGCTGTGGTGGCCATGCTGGTTAAGTGTGCCTTGAACTCTAAATAAATCACTGACAGTGTCACCAGCAAAACACCATCACACCTCCTCCTCCATGCTTCACTCTGGGAACCACACATGCGGAGATCATCCATTCACCTACTCTGCGTCTCACAAAGACAGAGCCAGGAACCAGAAATCTCAAATTTGGACTCATCAGACCAACACATTTCTTGTGTTTCTTTGCCCAAGCAAGTCTCTTCTTCTTAGTAGTGGTTCCTTTGCAGTAATTCGACCATGAAGGCTTGATTCACGCAGTCTCCTCTGAATAGTTGATGTTGAGTTATGTCTGTTACTTGAACTCTGTGAAGCATTTATTTGGGCTGCAATCTGAGGTGCCGTTAACTCTAATGAACTTATCCTCTGCAGCAGAGGTAACTCTGGGTCTTCCTTTCCTCTGGCGGTCCTCATGAGAGCCAGTTTCATCATAGCGTTTGATGGGTTTTACGACTGCACTTGAAGAAACTTTCAAAGTTCTTGAAATGTTTCGCATTGACTGATCTTCATGTTTTAAAGTAATGATGGACTGTCGTTTCTCTTTGCTTATTTGAGCTGTTCTTGCCATAATATGGACTTGGTCTTTTACCAGATAGGGCTATCATCTGTATACCAACCCTACCTTGTCACAACACAACTGATTGGCTCAAATGTATTAAGAAGGAAAGAAATTCCACAAATACATTTTTAACAAGGCCCACCTGTTAATTGAAATGCATTCCAAGTGACTACCTCATGAAGCTGTTTGAGAGAATGCCAAAAGCTGTGCAAAGCTGTCATCAAGGCAAAGGGTGGCTACTTTGAAGAATATAAAATCTAAAATATATTTATTATAAATATATTATACATTTATTATAACACTTTTTTGGTTACTACATGATTCCATGTGTGTTATTTCATAGTGTTGATGTCTTCACTATTATTCTACAATGTAGAAAATTGTTTTAAGAAATATATATATATATTTATTTATTTATTTATTTTTAAACTGGAATGAGTAGGTGTGTCCAAACCTACTCATTCCAGTGTTTTATTTACTTTTTGGAGATTCTTCTGATCCCTATAATTCCGGACCCCACTGTATAGTGGAGAAGTGTCGACAGATATGCCTCCAGCAAGAGTTTTAAGCAGGGTTACATCCCTACTTACCAACAATAGGCCATAGAATGTTATTGAAAAGGATACATTGAAAGCAGATCACCTGTATCCCTACTCTAATTGCAATAAGGCTGTGAAATTGTTTTTTCAGCAGACAAAAAAATAATAATTATATTCAAAAATAATGAATATTCTCAATAGCCTTCATAAATTTGAAGACAAAGGAACAAATAGGAATGTGTATGAGTGCAGATAAAAATATCTTTAGATGAAAACATTTCCATGAATTAATTCAGATATTTATTAAAACAGTTCATTTTGTAGAGGGGAAGATGTCTCTGAAGGCCCTCTACAGTGGGGGCCCATGTCCCTGATGCACATGCGACCCTGGAGAGAGAAGCCCGTTGACATTGAGAGGTGTTGTCGGAGTGGGTGCATGTTTTGGCTTCGATTATACTGACCGGGACACTGGAGAGTCAGACACTCGTATCCAAAAGCTTGCGCTGTCCTTGGGCTCGGGTTATCTTGTAAATACTCTCCAAGTATATAAAAGCAGGGTCCTTTATAGCAGCCAAGGCCAGTCATTCACTTTAAAATAAAAAAGCACTCTGTCTCTGGGCAGGGTGAAGGGGAGAGAGAGTAGGTGTGTGTGTGTTGTGTGTGTGTGTGGTCATCCATTATTTGGCCCCTCTGGTCTCCCAGGTGATGGTTTGAATAATATGAGCAAAAATGAAGAGACTATTTCAACAAGTCAATGTTGAAATCTCTCTCTTTTAAAGTAAATATCAAGTCGTTCCCCCCGAGCTAGTCATTCAGGTTCCTCATCTAGTGATGTGGAATGAGTTTTGCCTTGTTTTCTCCAACAACAACACACAATAATAAGGAAAGTAATTAAAAAACAGTACGAGAGAGATAGAGGAAACAGACAGACCCCACTTACCGGTAATCATAAAAATTGAATCGCATTAAAATGGTAGTGCTATTTTAATGAAATGCTGTGCGTTTCTGTAAATTGTGTCGGTGTGTGTGTTTTTTTTCTGTTTGTGTGGATTGTGAATTGGATTAATCTATTGATTTGATTCAAATAAAACTAACCACAGTGGGGGTTACAGGGAATGACAAATATGTCGTCATGATTAAGTCTGACTTCACTGTGTCTCCTTTGTCTGGAAGGAGTTAATCAAATGGTGAATGGAGGCAGGGAGAAGTCCCACATTTAGATTGAAATCAACAGTTGTTTGACCGTAGCCTTGTTTCCGTGCTCTGTGAGTGGGGGGGGGAAGTTGTGCAGGCCGAGCTGAGTGACCCTGGCACCTGCTTTGACTTCGTTTGACCTCTTCCTCTGGCAGTGACACATCGGGGCCCTCTGACAGGCAGACAAAATGGCCGGGGTGCCCTCAGCGGCCCCACTCACCCAGCACGGCCCCACACATCCCCGCACGGCAGATAAACTAATAACAGTCCGCTTCAGGAGTGGATATCCGATCGTCTAACAAGCAGGACACAGATAGCGATTCCCCACCGTTGATCTATGCAATAGATAGTTTCCACAAACACACTGTGAGATAGTGTTACAGAATAGCTGCCCCTCGCTGCATGTCCGCTCGTTCAATGTCCAGACTGGATAGAAACAGCTTAGATGACCTTTGATAAGGGCATGATAACAATGCACTCAAGAAAATGATACTCGTAGTTTGATAGATTTGGCAAAACAAAAAAGTTGAACATTGACTTGCAGAATATTAAATAAGAGTTTGAAATTCTATGAACCTCATTTCCGGTAATGACCATTGCATGTATTTATCTTGTGAAGTCCTGGTCGATGAAATATTAAATAGATTTCAATGTCTAGGGAAATGATTAAGCTTTTAAATGTACAAAATGAAATCAATTTGTTCCAAAACGAACCAAAACATGAGATGTACGGTGCCTCACAGACTAGGCTGAATATGCATATGTATTTCTGTAATAAATGCAGCAAAGATATATGGCCCTTCATGCTCACATCAATGTAATTATGAATTATGAAAAAAAGTTTGATTCACATAAAATAGGCCATTAGTACACAAGCAATTAAGTGGCGGGGCTTTAAATAATGTACCACCGATGAAAACTAATTATAGCCAGCGTGCTTTGATTCTGTCTTTCTCTCTGACTATCACTCGGGGCGTTACTTTGGCTCTTCAGTCACCTACCGTTTGTTTTGAAATACCCAACTATCACAGGAGATTACCACTTGTGACAACATACAGCATGCAGCGACTGGTGAGGGGAAGAAAAAAAAGCATGGCCCACAGCTACGGAGGACTTTTTCCCCTCAAACACACGTCATGTTCCCTTACTTCATCCCACACCACTGATAACAATTGTGTGTGTGTGTGTGTGTGTGTGTGTGTGTGTGTGTGTGTGTGTCGTCTCATAGAGATCAAACAGTCAGTCAATTACTCTGAGAGGGATCCAGTGGCTGTGACAGGGGAGGCTAAGCATCTAGGATCAAATAGACTGCATCTGTTGGCGCTGTCTGTCACAGGGCGTAATGAGAGAGGAGAACACAGGACAACCAATAGAGAGGCTTGGAGGGGTGAGAGAACACAGGACAACCAATAGAGAGGCTTGGAGGGGTGAAACAACACAGGACAACCAATACAGAGGCGTAGAGGGGTGAAAGAACACAGGACAACCAATAGAGAGGCTTAGAGGGGATTATATTAATATAGTACGCATGAAGTGCATTCGGAAAGTATTCAGACCCCTTCCCCCTTTCCATATTTAATTACGTTACAGCCTTATTCTAAAATTGATTAAATAAATAAAAATCCTCATCAATCTACATAATATCCCATAATGACGAAGCAAAAACGTTTGCTCATTTATTAAATATTTTTAAAAGATACCTAATTTACATAAGTATTCAAATCTTTCTCTGTGTGACTCGTAATTGAGCTCTAGTGCATCCTATTTCCATCGATCATGCTTGAGATGTTTCTACAACTTGATTGTAGTCCACCTGTGGTAAATTCAACTGATTGGACATGATTTGGAAAGGCGCATACCGGTCTATATAAGCTCCCACAGTTGACAGTTCATGTCAGAGCAAAAACCATGAGGTGGAAGGAATTGTCCGTAGAGCTCCGAGACAGGATTGTATCGAGGCACAGGTCTGGTGAAGGGTACCAACAAATTTCAGCAGCATTGAAGGATTCCAAGAACAGTGGCCTTATTCATTTTAAATGGAAGACGTTTGGAACCACCAAAACTGAGCAATCGGGGGAGAAGGGCCTTGGTCAGGGAGGTGACCGAGAACCCTATCTCCAGCATTCCTCTGTGGATACAGGAGCACCTTCCAGAAGGACAACCATCTCTGCGGCACTCCACCAATCAGGCCTTTATGGTAGAGTGGCCAGTTGGAAGCGACTCCTCAGTAAAAGGCACATGACAGCCTGCTTGGAGTTTGCCAAAAGGCACCTAAAGGACTCTCAGACCATGAGAAACAAGATTATCTGGTCTGATGAAACCAAGATTGAACTCATGAACCCTGGCACCATGTTTTTCAGCGGCAGAGGCTGGGAAACTAGTCAGGATCGAGGGAATGATGAACGCGGCAAAGTACAGAGAGATCCTTGATGAAAATCTGATCCAGAGCGCTCAGGTCCTCAGACTGTGGCGAAGGTTCACCTTCCAACAGGACAACGACTCTAAGCACACAGCCAATACAACGCATGAGTGGCTTCGGGACAAGTCTGAATGTCCTTGAGGGGTCCAGCCAGAGCCCGGACTTGAACCTGATCAAATATTTCTGGAGATACCTGAAAATAGCTGTGTTGCAACACTAACCATCCAACCTGACATAGCAGGATCTTGACAGGATCTGCAGAAATACAGGTGTGCCAAGTTTGTAGCGTCATACCCAAGAAGACTCCAGGCTGTAATCACTGCCAAAAGTACTTCAAGAAAGTACTGAGTAAAGGGTCTGAATACTTATGTAAATGTCATATTTCAGGTTTTATATATTTGCCAAAATTTCTAAAAACCTGTTTTTGCTTTGTCGTTATGTGGTTTTGTGTGTAGATTGATAAGTGAAAAAAATGATTTATTCAACTTTAGATTAAGGCTGTAACGTAACAAAACGTGGGACAAGTCAAGGGGTCTGAATACTTTCCAAATGCACTGTATATTAATGTATGTCCAGCATTATGAATACAGCACATCTCAAGAAGTATAAAAAAGTGAGCCTCTGCGCAACATTTTATTTTGCTGGCCTCCCGAGTGGCGGAGCTGTCTATGGCACTGCATCGCAGTACTTGAGGCGTCACTACAGCCCTGTGTTCGATCCCAGGCTGTTTTTTTTCAGCCGTCCGTGACCGGGAGACCCATGAAGCGGGGCACAATTGGCCTAGCGTCGTCCGGGTTAGAGGAGGGGAGGGCGGCCGGTATTTCCTTGTCCCATCGGACTCTAGCAACTCCTTGTGCAAGCAGACTTTGGTCGCCAGTTGGCCGGTGTTTCCTCCAACACATTGGTGCGCCTGGCTTCCGGATTAACGACCTTCGTCTCTCCCGAGACCTTAGGGGAGTTGCAGCGATGGGACAAGACTGTAACTACCAATTGGATATCACAAAATAGGGGGGTAAAAAGTACAAATAATACAAACACTTTTTGCTTTTTCACAATGAACCCGGAATAGTCGTGTAAAAAATATAAATAAACTAATGAATCTGGAAGAGGTTTGCAATTTCCACCAGTGTATTTCGAGCCCCTGTGACCTGAGCACTGAAATCAGTGGCTCAATTAACTTTTACGTAAGAGACTACAACCGAAACTGGGGGAGGGAGGAAAAAGGTGAGTCCTCTCACAGACTGTTTATAGGACAGAATTCACTTTCCACACGACACCGTGGCATTTAATCGATCTCCATATCTTTTAAGGGTATAAATGTGATTTGTAGCGTGAGTGAGCTAACTATTCTCCTCCTCTCGTACTCCTCACCCAGGTAGTCCAGCGGTCAGGCTAACTCTGAGAGCCTGGCTGGTGGGTTCCCTCTAAATCAGCGCTCAGAACACACCACTGACAACATCCATTAGCTTCCACACACTCTACTTGTTACTGGAGGAGTGGGCGAAGGCAGTAAAAGGCTGTTAGCTATCAAGGCCCGGGCGCCGGGAGACATCGGAGGCCACTCCTTCCGCAGACAGGGGGGAGCTTTTACGGAGGCCGACGGAGGGGCCCGGTTCGTCTGCATATCGAAAAGGAGACGCACTCCCACTGACCCCGGCGCTGGGATAGGGTGTAACAGTTCGCGGCATTCCGGAGTTCAGCTCAGGTTTGAGGTGAAAATGGGAGAGCCTTGGCTTCGATCGCTCCTGTTGAAAGAAAAAGGAAAGATATAAAAACACTTGTAATGGAGGGATGAGGAGGAGAAAAGCGGAGGAGGAGAGATCCCTGTGCTTCAAATTGGATATAAATTATAGATGCGAGCAGGCCTGTGTCTTTGTTTTCCAGGGGTGTGTGTTGTTGCGTTGAGCCCTACACAGGTAGCACACTGTTAGTCTGTCTGGGGGTTAGTGACTCACTGATTGCCAGGCTAGTCAATCTGACCTGAGGCAGCGATCATAGGCTAGCCTGGTAAACCATGTAGAGTCCAGTAGATTGACCGCCCGGTAGACCATCCCAGCCTTGGCCACCCCCTCCACCTCCATCCATTATCACAGCCAGCCAGGGGGTCAATCTAATTAACACGGGGTCAATACAGCAGCCATCAAAGGACACTATTTGTAGAGGGCCTTAAAGGTGCTTTTTAATTGTATCCCTCCAGCCTGGTGCATGTAGAGGAGAGGAGAGAGCAGGACGAGAGGAGGAGAGGGCTCTCACTTAACTGGTGCCTTGACCCATCAACAAAGCAACAATGGCCTCATTAACTGATAGTGTGTGCGGCTGTATTGGTACCAGGTACATAAACCTAATGGTCTAGGAGTCTATTCGAGGGCTAATACAGTGGAAGACCTAGAACTGGACCCTGCTATGACTAGTTCTCACTTTGTATCTGGGATATCAGGGGATAGAACACCATTGTATCACTCTGTGACCCGTTTTCACTGGGATGGCCTCTGGTTACTGCTTCTCAACACGGTACAGTACAGCATGTGGCTAAGCAGCCTAGCCGCCAGCTAGTAGGGAACTAAGCCATAAGCCATTGGTTGTAAATGGTTGCCGAGGAGCTGGCGGTGGAGCAGCTGCATTGGTGTGCTGTCGTCGCACCGTGGCGGAGGTGTTGCGTGGCAGCTTTCAGAGCGACGCAGCGATCCCCTGACCTCGGAGAGCCGAGAGGAACCTGAGGCGTGTGTACCAGATTTCAGGCTCCCTGTGACCCCAACATGGGAACCGGCTCACCTGGAGAAGGGAGGGGAAACCCAGACCACCTGATACGCTGGCTGCCTTAGTGCCTTCTCACCGCTTCCTCTCTCAAGCAGCTCTGAGAATGAATGAATAACGGTCCACTGGTTTCGCTTAGTGCATCCATTGTGCATAACTCCCATTCAATTAAAAGACAGACACTGGAGGGTATCAGGTGTGCACGATCATGAATCAAGTTGGATCAAATATTAAGACTATCCCGTTGGACTGCTAGGTCAAAGGTTGGAATGGATGTAATGTCCTATAAGCATTTTGCTTGAAAGTGGACACACAATAAGCTTCTCCAGGTGTAGAGGAGGGGATTTACATGCTCCGTTAACAAAATGATTTATCTGTAACCCATTAGGTGTGTGTGATGTAACTGTAGTGTATGGTGTATGTTAGTTTTCATTATTTGATTATCCTCACTATGGTCACACAGTGGACCGTTAAGTTAACACTGTCTCTTTGTGCTGTGTGTGTGTGTGTTGTGCAGGTACAGAGCGACACGAGCTGACGTCGTGGAGGAGTTTCAACTCCATTTTCCAGTTCTTCAGTGAGGCTTTACAGACTGGGGAGGAGGAGGAGACCTCCAACACGGTCACTACACGCAGCTCCCACAGAACCAAACCCGACCACGACCACAACCACAACGACCTATAGAACTGCACCAGCAGGAGGGAAACGCAGGGGGGTGGAGGAGGTGCATAAAATCCTCTCCGGCTTCCCTCTCCATCTTTTCCTCCTTCCTCCCTCATCTCTGTGTGATCTCTCTCTCTCTCTCTTCTGGCTGAATTTATCCCCCCGCTCGCACGTGTATTGTTTTACCGGCAGAGTGCAGGGTGGTGGTGTATACATTGCAATAGCGTTTTGCGTTATTTCTAGATGAGCGCAACTGTCAAAACAATATGGGCTGAGTGTTTGCGTTTCCCGTGGGCTGTGGCTCGTCTGTGGTCCGGGCCACGGAGCAGTGGTTGCAGTGGCTGAGATTAAGGCTGACAGGCGCTGTGCACAGTGCGCCGTGGTATACCTCTAATTGTCCTGACATCGCCCTGAACTGAGCTAATAACCCGGCAGCCCTCCCCACCACTCCCCGAGGTCCTAGAGCCCGCCCCTACCCACACAGTCCTCCTCAACCCACACCACACACCACTTGGCATATCTCCCCACCTCTCCCCCCCAACCCAACCTCCTACCGTCACCACAAAACGATGGTTTTAACTCGAGTAAACATTCGCCATTAACATGAGATTATTTTAACGTAAAGTGAGTGTGTTGTTTTTATGGCTCCCTAGTCACGTCCATCCCTTTCCCTTACCATCTCCAAACACACACACACACACACACTTCTTAAAACGATAGTTACATTTTCTGTCAAATGAGGTCCTATTTATACGATCGTACTTTGGGGAGTTGCACTGCAATGTTTATGACAGCTGATATAGTGGTGGTGTTTTGTATCTTACTTTCGCTCAATGTTTAGTTGGATTTTTATGCACTCTGATTCGATTTTGTATCGGACCAAATGAAGTCCCAGAGTCATAAATGTTGACTTGAGGTAGACTGTCTATGATTTTTAATTTGTAAAAATGTCTTCTTCTTTTTTTACTGTACCCTTTTTTTCTGTTTGAAACCCATGAAATTGATGTCCCCAGATGATTTAATTTGATGAACTAAATAAAACAACCATAACTTGTGCTAGATATGAGAATTCAAGAAACTGAGCAGATTTTAAATCACTTAAAGCCCAGCATCAATATGAGTTTTAGGGACATCTCATTTAAAAAGAAACAAGTAGTCGGTAACACAGTCATAAAAACTTCAATACATCCCCTTTGCACGTGTCGGGAAATCCAAGATTTCAATATTATCCTAAGCCTAGATGATGTGTCTTCAGATGCTGGGAGAAATGTATTTTCCGAACACTTGCCTCGAGTGCAAACGTAAAAGTGACAAAAAGGAGAGCTCTGCGTGGGTCAGCCTTGCATAATCTCAATCTGGGACATAAACAAGATTTTTTTTTGTATATTTCCACAGCGTTTAAGTTAGAAATCACTCAAAAGAATAATGGAATATCCTTCTAATATGCCCAGATATTTGTATCACCAGAAGGAGACAGTAAGCCACTGATACATGAATACACCTCCCAACACAGCCACTGTCTATCCAGGCATGCTTTACCTTTCCACAGCTTCAGGCAAGGTATTTATAAGGAGTGTTAAGAAATGTATTGGTATATATTTGACTTTTTATTTTATTTTTAATTCTGTGTAAATAACATCCACTGGGTGATATTTTGAGGCTTTTGTAGGTTATTAAACAAATCATTGCTTTTGTCAGTAATGAAGGAAGCAGTGTGTGAGCTGTTGTGATTTTCATCTAATTGTATTAATGTCTCTTTTGGATGTCACTCATGAAGTTAACTTGTTGTTTGATTTGGGAATATGCGGACTGGGGGAGAAGTTTCATTCCAGGATGCTGTTGTTCATGTGTTTTCCCTTTGCGTGAAGGAATAAACCGTTGCTATTTTCCTTCATTATGTGTATATTGCTGCCTCAGGAATAAACAACACACTATGTTCACTTGATATTTGTAATAAAGGGCTCGTTCCACGAAATGAGTGCCTTTCACATCCCTATTTTAAGTATAAATTGTGCACACATATTGAATTTTAAACGCCTGTTATATTACATGAAGTGCCCTTTAATATAGACCACATGGAACATTCAATGAATCTGATTTCTAATGTCAAAAGAGACATTGAACATCTAATTGTCAAATTCTAGTATAAAAGCAGGTGAGCTGGTTCTACTATTTTTGACTGTTTTCTGGTGTTTGGTGGTGGAAAATTGAGCATAAGACATCAACCCTGTTACCAATAGATAGACGGGCTAGAAATGTTTTAACAATTAAAACATTTTTGTGAAGCTTGCATTTAATTGCCCCTCTCTTTTGTATACTACAAGACTCCATTCCCCCGATCACATGGGGATTGATTCATGGCTGATTTAAGAAGTCATCAACCCTGTTACTTTATTTGGCACTTAAAATGCACCTGCTATAGTTTGGTTTTTTTTACGTTTTTTTTTTTTTTTGCTCTTGAGATGGGAAGAAATGTTTTTTTTCTTTCAGTTGAACATGTGCTCTTTATGACAGAATGTTAAAATTAGGTGAAATAAACTGGTTTTTTTAGTCACCAAGTTACACTACTCAAAATCACCAAGTTGTTGGATCAACCAAAAGGCCAACAAGCCATTATGTGAATGGATCAAGAGTGCAGCCTTCAACTAAATCTAAAGCACAGTTGATATGTAAATTGTGACTAATTTTAACAAATACTCTTGAACATATTATTCTTTCAGATTGTTTGTATGTTTTATTGATCAAAGAAGTAATCTATCTAAGGACATTCATGCTTTGTGATTTGACTAAAGAGAAGCTTCACCATTTTTCAAATTCATATTGATCATCTCCAGCACCACCCCAACATCAACATATGTGAAAATGGCGTGTTTCTGTGTTTTGTAGTTTTAAAAAAATGACATCGCCTAATTAGGAGACAATTAGTATGCGAGTAGTAGGCAATGTCAACTCACAATTGGTCAAAATCACAAGATGCACATTGACGTCATTGGAAACACTTCCTCAATTGTTTTTACTACAAAACATAGAAATACACCATTTTCACATATGTTGATGTTGCGGTGGTGCTGGAGATCAATATGATGTTGAAAAATTGTGAAGTTTCCCTTTAAATATAGCATTTTTAAAACGTTTTTGTTAAAATAATTCTCCAATCAGATACATTATAGCTGTTGTGTATTAAAATGTCCTCTATGTTATGTTAAGTAAACTCCAATCATCCACCTTAAAGAGAGAGTTTACCCAAATTACAAAATGACACGTTGGTTTCCTTACCCTGTAAGCGGTCTATGGACAAGGTATGACGGCCATCCTTGCTTTGGTTTAGTTGCCCTGGCATTGTTTCCAAATGCTAACGTTTTAGCATTTGTGTCACAAATCCCATTCAAGACATGGTACCAATATTAGCATTTTTCCTGCAACTATCCCTTCAATCATGTGTTTCCCATGCACCATTCCCATGTATTAAAACATTTTTGTCAGTTGCTGAAATTGAATTAAGAAGTGGTCGTGTTTATGGAGTTTACAACGAACACATGGGTATGGGTATTTGTTTCAAATAGCCTAATTTATATGTATATAGCAGCCAGGTCACTGGTGACACAAGTCAGTATTAGATGTCCATCCACGTCTGAGGTCATCGGGAGATGACGTGGAACCGGCCACTAGGGGCAGCAGTGAGCGCTGTTATCTTCAAGTAGGTTTCGGTTGCAAAAGGTTGCCAAATGACGGCGATATAATTTTTTTTAGTTTAGTTTTAAGCCTGTCCCAAACCTTAATCATTACCTTAACCATTCAGAGTTCATGCCTAACCTTGAGATATCGGAGTTAATACCTAACTTAACCTTAAAAACGTGGACATTTGACATTTGGATCAACTTCAAAATGTAATGTTGGAGAAACATGGATGAATGTCTAATTCTGACGTGAGACTGTGAGAGCTTGTTGTATATAGGCCCCTGCTTATTCTAATACGCCTGCAGTGGTTAAATCAATTAGCCTGCAGTATAATGTTCTTCATTTAGACTAGTGTTATAAATTAATTTAGAAACAAAGACAAACATAAGGCGGTAAACCCATAGATTAGGTCTACATAGTTCAATGATAGAGTAGCTCGTTTGCTTTACCACACATAACATGATCGTAGGGTATGCTACCCAGGTCATAGGGGCAGGCTTACTCAAGAGGGAAAGGGATAGAAAGTGTAACGCCGAGAAAAACAAGCTGAGAGAAGGTTCTTGGTACCTATCTAGAGCCTGATGCGCTGCCACATCGGCTCGCTTGCCTTCACTGCAAAGTGCGCGAGGTAGTGGAGCTTCGAGGGAAAAAAAGGGATGGGAGTCATCATCTCACATAACAGCTATGAAACATTACCGAGGAAGACGATCCGTCACTCAAGACAGAGGAGCCTAGTCCTCAACAATTGGACTAGTGTTAACCAAAGTTAAATGCCTTCTTAAATCTAGTTTAATGATTTGTTTTAGTATTAGGCCTAACAGTTCTCTTTATCGGGTCCTGCTTCAAAGAGCGCAGATGGAACTGCAAAAAAAACACGCCTTATCCATATTAAGTTAAGCTTTTTGGTTTCAAGTTTTAGACTGCATAAGGTTTATTGGCCTGCACGTCCAGCGGATAAAACATGTGCTCTACCATCTCCAGTTACTACCGGTTAAACTTGCTTAAAAAAAAAGAAAGAAAGATGAAGACGGTTAAATGTCAATTAAAACTCCTCAAATGGCGATTCATCTTTGCAAAGAGAGCTGTATGCCAGCGCGTTTTACAGGATCGTTTGTTTTCACATGGTGAAACCCGATAAGGTCATTAAACGCCCCCTCAATAAATCTTTAGAAATCTTTCCATTAGCCGTCGAACAACAAGTGCGAGCGGGTGGAACAAGCTGAGATCCCTCACACCAAGTCAGGTCCCTCGTAAAAAAATTACAAATAAAACATTCAATCATCCATCATTGAGAGTTGGTCTCACTTCTTTGACACGTAAAATGTCTTAAACACACTCAAATTCAATAGGCAAGTATAGGCGAGGGTTGTCACACAATAACATGTTACATCTTAAAACGTTTCAAATATTTGTTTCTCTTGTCAGGCGCTAGAGTTTTCCACCAATGCTCAAATAGAGCGTTTTAAATCCCCATGTTAGAGTATTTCAATTCACCATAAGGAAGATACATTTGCAAACGGGGGGACAAGTTGAACATAACTCTGATTAGCAAGCGTCAGAAATATCTGCCTACACTAATTGCGTCATTTTCATCCACCATGTCACACTTAACAACATTACATTGAATTACAGTTTCCACTCCCGTTTCATTCTTTTAAGTATGCAGGACCTAGGCCTACATATTCATGACCACATGATCATTCCCTCGCGTAGGCTACTAGAATGTCTTCGCTCTCGAAACTTCAAAACGCCTGCGTGGTCTCATGTCAATGGCAATGGGATCCCAAAATGATATTATACGTTTTCAGGAGACTCAGATTGTCACGCTTTTACTCTCATCATCCCCTCCCACGCTCGCCAGCACTGCTAAATATGAACTATTTCCAAAGAAGGACTAGGCAGCGCTAAGCAAAGTTGGAACGTCACCCTCACCAGCACCTTGAGCATTCCACCAGATCACTGTCGGATCTCTATTTGCATAATTATATGCTCCGCTGTGAAGAGAAAACTAACCCCCAAATTGTACGGGTCAACAAACTGCAACAATCAATGTTTTATCGTGTATAGCCTACTAAAAAACTATCTTAACATCCATTCAAGAGTGTATCTATCGCTCGCTCTCTAAGTAGGGGAGCAAATCGTTTTTCATCTATTGACGGAAGAGGAATGTGTAGCTTAAGCTTGAGGTGTATTCAAGTTTGTCTCCCCCCAGAGTATACTGTGTATTTACCATGCAAAATAGGTCTACCCAAGAAGGCACTACCCGGTATTGGGTTCGAATGTAACGTCATTACATATTCATTGACTGACCGAACCATGAATCCAGTGGAAACCAACTCACTTCAATCACTAACCCTCTCTACCAGCGAAGCTCTTTGTGCACTGAAACAGAACTAGCCCGGTCAAAGAGTTATACTGGGGACCAAAGAGATCAGACTCAAGGGAATCATTAAGATGCCTCCTTAACATGCATTTTACCGCACAAACAAAGTGTTATTACGAGTTAAGAAACCCAATTATTGTTTTACTTGGCACTGTAAGTGGCACGTTGCCTATGCGAGAGGATACTTCTCATTAGATACAATGTAGACCTTGTTCCCAATCTGCCTGTTCAAAACATCGACAGGTGTTTCTATCCAGCTGAGAGAAAGCCAGGCAGGCGGTATAGGCCTGGCTACATGGACGTGAAGTAGGGAACAGGCCTAAACTAGAACTCCCGAAAATTCAAGAGGCCGGTTCTCAAGAATCCTTGGTCAAACATAGCCACGCTTACATCCCTGTGACAAACAGCTACACACACACACACACGGGCACACACACGTGGCTTCACGTTCCGATTAATTGGGCCTCACCTGTCTGATAATCTGACAATGGGACATAACCATAGTCACTATATAGCCTCTGTGTGCGGTGTGTTTGGATGAGCCTGGCCTATAATACACCTATTGTGTCCAGCTGTTGGCAGGCAGAGCCGTTTTACGGTGTGCAGTCCATTTGGCTTTATTAGTAGCCTAGCTTTCAGGCGGCCGCTACTCTATAGCCTACCCTTACCGCCCCCTCAATTACTGATAGTCTCGGGTCGTAAAGACTCCACTAGTAAAAGCCCGCCTCTGAAATGGAATACATTTGAAGAATGGGCTTCGAGTTTAAAGATTATACTTTTCTACAAATTACGTGATGGCACTGTATATTATTCGAGTATAGAGACCAAGTAAAGTAAAGAGGAAATGAGTTTAGTGCTTAAGAGCCCACCAACTGGATGAATTGGAGGAAATGGCTCATTTCGATATGATAAATGAATGACAGTCAATGTGACGTTTTGAAGTGGGTCTGTAATGGGCTATTCTTATGAGTTGTGATGTAACGTTGTGTTAAATCATGTCGAAATTCAGTATTATAGTTGGGCAGGAGTTGTGCACAGCCTATTTCAACTACACGGTTTGTCTTGTGAAATAAGGAACAAATAACCAACAAATAAGGGGGAATGTTGGTCCTTCAAACAACTTCACTCGATCAAAAATGACTCAAGGGATGTCTGAACCAATTAACTTGGAAAACAAAATTCACATGATACAATTCTACGTTAGAAACATCCATTCCACTCAAATGCACTGTTAACAGGGAATTATGCAGGACATTAAATGGGCAACATGTTACGCCATAACTTAAGTTAATAGTTAATTTTATGAATTTATTATTGATAAAAGACAGTTACCATTTAACAATGTTGTCTGAAAGGTACAACCTATGTTTGATCTAACAGAGTTGAAAAATGAATACTGCTGCAATATGGATGAATTATATTTAGGTTTTACAGGCTAATAGTATAATCCAAATGGGAAAAAATAAACATTGAAACATTAACAATTAAATTGCCTAAAACATTAGGACTATTATACTATTTAATGAGTTTGCATATTTGTATTATTTAAATGCCATATTCATTAGATATGGAAGTAAGGGGCAGATGTAGTTTCTTTGAAAAACATGTAAGAGGCACAACATGTACCGGGTAAAACATGTACGAGGAAATACTTGTAAGAGTCACAACATGTACAAGTTTCATAGTTCGGTATAGTTTAATATCACTTGAAACTAATCTGTCAGTTATAGACAACCACTAAACGGATATGAACCTGCTATTAATCTTAAACGTAATAAGGGTATTTGTTTAACCATGCCCTGGCGTTTTCGTTATTATTATTATTATTATTATTATTATTATTATGTCTTCTTGAGGACATTGTGCAATTTAATTCGTTTACCGACACAATTATTAGTGAACAGAATGTGTTGTTGAGTAGTTAGCCTAACTATTACGATACCAATGATTTCCAGTTAGTTTAAGTATAGTAGTAACGTGGTAATAACATGAATACCCGCATTGGAAAGAATAATAGTGATGATTGCCTAAGGTTATCAACAATAATAATAAGATGTTATCGACACGTGAAACGAAAATGTAGGCCTACTGGTTATTCAGCTTTGTGTGCTATAAGGGAATTAATTATATATACTCTTAGGAAAAAAACGTTTTTTATAGAACCAAAAAGGGTTCTATCGCATGGCACCCCTAAAGGCTCTATATTGAAATCCAATCGACCCTTTTCTTATTAGATGAAAGGGCTTCATTTGAGGTCTTATATAGGGGTGCCTATAAGCATATCATATTTTTGCAACTTTTTTTCGAGAGTGATCAAATATGATTGAACTTCAACACCATTTCGAATTCCGCAACGGCACTGGTGAAAAGCTGTAAGTGTTATCTCCCAGGATTGTGCATTTACGCTTTTCCTATTGTTTTTTTCTTACCTTTTCTCACCACTTCCAACAAAAAAACGTTGGTCTTACTGTTAATCTGAATTGTGTGTGTGTGTGTGTGTGTGTGTGTGTGTGTGTGTGTGTGTGTGTGTGTGTGTGTGTGTGCGTGTGTGTGTGTGTGTGTGTGTGGGTGTGTGTGTGCGTGTGCGTGTGTGTGTGTGTGTTGTTGTGTGCTATGATGAAGTCCAATCAAACCACAAACTTATGCATCAACTTCCTCTCTTTTTTGGGATGATATAAAGGGAAATGCAGGTGTTTTTCCAACTTCATAACCAACAATCATTTAACAATACAAGATGATGCTAGTCTATATCTATGTGCACAAGCACAACAAGAGGCTTCTCCTTCCGAACAAAACTTAACCCCAGGTAGTTCCTAAAAATCCTCAAAGTCCTCAAATCGATGGCTGTGGGAGGGGGAGTGAGATTGATGTGAGAGACGAAGGAAGGCCCATAAGGGAACCCACTGGCTCGTGTTCATCACTTTTGGGTTTATACGTATACAAAAAAATATTGCAACGTTATATTAAATCAGACATTATATATTCGTTTCATCAGCTGGACGCAGCCCTCCGAGGCTAAACATACCTGTAGGCTGAATGGGGCAGGTTGGCCATTCCCCCCAGAGTAAGAGACGAGTTATTACTCCCAAGCAGTCATCATCGGCTCCAGCGCTCATCCTCATTACGGACGCCCAAAAAGCTGAAGCTCTAAATTAAGTTATTGCCAACCAATGAACTCAAATTAGCTAGGCCGCATAGGTGGCCGTCAGACGGGCCTCGCTTTAAAACACCCTGACAGGCAACAAGGTGGAGAGGGGCTGTGTGTGTGTGTGTGTGTGTGTGTGTGTGTGTGTGTGTGTGTGTGTGTGTGTGTGTGTGTGTGTGTGTGTGTGTGTGTGTGTGTGTGTGTGTGTGGGGGGGGGGGGGGGATTGGCAGGTGTGTTTTTTAAGTACATTTCATGGTTTATAGCCCCCTGGTTAAATTGGGCCCAATTGGAATCTCCTTGGTACTTATTACACTGACGCTATTAAAGGCATTGCAGGCACCTTCTAGAGCGCTCTTTGATGCCGCTCACTTTCTCCCTTTTTGATGGGTCTACTTTGTTCCTTTCCCATGTCATTTCTTTATCAGCCATTTTTCTCCCTGTCTGACAAGCGTCTCCCTCTCCCTGCCACTGTCCATAATCTCTCCATCCAGTTGACTAGCTTTCTTCTTGTCGGCGCTTAAGTCGTCATTGTGTTTGCTACCTGAGTCAGCAGGGACGATGAAAAGCGTTTTTTTTTTGACGGAATAGTTGACAGGACAGGGGGTGAGTTGTGATGGCGGGAGGAACGCCTGAAAGGAGTTGTGTATATGTGCGCTCTGGTGGGTGGGATACTTTTAATACAGTCTGTGAAGTCAACAACAGAGCAACTAACTGCACTTTGTTAGGCTACTGTTTATCCCTAAAGCAAACCTGTCAGAATAACAGTGACAGACTGGCAGCGTCTCTATAAACAGTCATCCCTCCTACCATCGAAACCTGCGCTACCTGAGATACTTTGTCAACTCATCCGTACTGAGACATTCAAATAGCCTAAATTATGCAGAAGCACATTTTCGTTTGGACATCCACCAAGCTATCGGAGTTTGATTCCAAACCCGTAACCCTCCGTAAAAGTTTCTCGGGGCACTACTAAGGGCATTACTAAGCAACAGAAATACTTTGAAAGTTCAGTGAATTTAACAGGCAGTTAACCCACTGTTCCTAGGCCGTCATTGAAAATAAGAATTTGTTCTTAACTGACTTGCCTAGTTAAATAAAGGTTAAATTAAATTAAAATAAAATATTTTTGGGGATTGCGTTCGTTCATATTCCTTTTGGTAATCGAATAATTGTCGCTATAGGCTTTAAGGATAGTAATCATGTGATACTTTACATGGCGATTAGAAATTAGTAAATGATGTAGGCTACAATAAAAAGTACGTTTTAAATAGATCTACGATCTTTGTTGATTATTTTGTTTAATATTTGAGCGATGTTATTTCGATGAGACGGTTTATTCAAGAGACGGATCAGTGCAAAAGTTGAAGAATTTCAAGGCTAATAATAGCCGACAATATAGCTAGTATGTGTTGCAGTTTTGTTGTTCCAAAAATAACTTCCATCTAATAACAGTCATATAAGAAAAACGATATAGGTTAGGATTCTTTTTTTGTTTAATGCAGTGGAGATTAATTTGTGAAAACATCTTGCAATTAACGCATATAATAAACTATAATGGAATCCTACTGTTTATATTAAAACATGTTTCATCTGAATAATGGCAATTTCTGTAATATATTAGATTTAAAAATAATAATCGTATAGCATAGACAGAACATCCTTTGATTTCAACGACATGAAAAGCATGTTGTTAGTGGCTGTTTTTTTGTTTGTTTTTGCATAACTTTATCAGCTGGTTACTGTTACGTTTGCCAAATAAACTATATATCTGTGCAACATGCAACATTACTAATTTCCTCTTGCTTTCAATATAATCGGATTTAAATGAACAACAAAAAGGTAGGTAGGTATATTCCATATTCCATATTCCATACATGGTTCATGTTTATGTCCATTACAATCACATACTCGTGAGAAATCATGAGAAACAATACAGAATCCAACACACCTCATTGCAATTAACATCGGACCTGCTGGAATGGTTGCAATCTAGCGTACACGATGCTGATGTAGTAGCCCACGGTATAGGCTATCAGGTGTGTGTGTGTGTGTGTTTTGGTACCGAGATGTTGACCTGTCAGGCGGGACTTGTTAAGCATGTAACTCCAACTGTTGGCTCTCTCCAGACGCTCACGGTGGCATCGATTAGAAACTTCTCCTC
Source organism: Oncorhynchus clarkii lewisi (assembly GCF_045791955.1). NCBI lineage: Eukaryota > Metazoa > Chordata > Actinopteri > Salmoniformes > Salmonidae > Oncorhynchus > Oncorhynchus clarkii. The sequence goes on along the minus strand of NC_092176.1, from coordinate 3,458,218 downwards.
TCTAATTTGATGATAGCATCCAGCTATCCTCTCATAGAAACGTGCACGCAGAACGCTCTTTCTTGACCTTGCTATCAAATTACGGGAGACCAACACCAAGTACGCAAGACAGAGAGGGAATTGTTTTTTTGTTTTTTTGCTCAAACCTGATCATACAGCCCCTCAATCATGCTCTCGCTACTGTCAGTACGGCCCAGTATCTGCTGAGAAAACTATACATGCCTTGTCCTTAAAGGGGCATTGTGCCTGAATGCAGACAGTATGTGAAAGCCTTTCTAACTATGTAAATATGTTATCTATCAGCAAAAAAAAAGGAGACCATAGTCAGTATAGAATGGTGAGATTCTCCTTAAAAGTCTGAAAGTCATGCATTCAAATATGTTCCTCATCAAGTCAATTTAAATCGCCTACCAAGCCAAAATAGCACACACACGCACACACACACACACACACTCCACACATATATTCACATGTTACACGGCTCTTGCCTTTTGGGGGACCTAAACGAGATTTGCCCAAGCTGGACCATTTTTTAGTGGCCTCCCTCTTGACAGCATAGAGAAAAATGTAGATTTGGAAGTTTATTTCCTGCATTTCTAAAAAGGTTGCCATGTGGAATAGAGAAAATGTTGCAGTTTTAAAGCTAGTTTTCTGCAGTTCTACACATTTTTCCATGGGTTGGAGAAACATTTTTGCCATTTTAAAGCACCTTTCCTGAAATTCTACACGTTTTGCCATGACTTAATGATATCTGAGTGAGAGTGACGAACAAGATCAATGGGGCTCTCTGGAGGTCTGGGCCCCTGGGCACATGCCCTGCATCCTGGTTGGTATTCGGCCATGATTACTACAAGTTTAGATAACTGGCTAGACTAACTTAGCAATCTAAAAATTGTTAGCTGGCATGGTTAATTCAGTGACTGTCAGTGACTGACAAAACAAGAGAACAACTGCTGATGCACAAAAAATATATATATGAATTTGCACCTTGTAAATTCCCTAAGCGACAGCTTATGTCGCTTATGCCTGGACTCAGTGACATGTTATATGCAGCCTACATACAGTATATGCATAGATACAGACATACATGTACATAGTCTACATTCATTCATGCTCACACAATGTACAGATGTGTCTACAGAAAGACATTGAAGCCCGCCACACCCATGTCAGGCGCACATGTGAGAAAAAGTTGAAGTGTGAGTCGGTGTGGCTCATGTCTATAGTTGGAGAGGGAACCGAAGGCGCTGACGGAAGGCGGATTTGCTGGTGGAGAGAGAGAGAGAGGCTGTTTGATCAAGCTCTACAGCTTTGAGACAGCTTGTTAATTAAAACCCCAAGAGATGAGCCTCTGGAGCCACCGTCCATATCAGAACACTGCTAACTATTCTGACAGCAAGTTATGCCTACTTAACAAGCAGGCGTGCGGGCAGCTTTGTGCTTGCTCTTCAATCCCATACCTTTTTTTTATCACAGGCTAGCAGTGAAATAATTTAATTCGTTAAAATCCCACTGTGGCGGTGAAATATCTTGTTTTCTACTTAACGAAACTATGACAAACCGATGTATTCACTGTCTTATTTGAGGAAAATAGTCCAACTGACTGCTCTTATACTCTCAAATCCACCCATGTCGTTTTAAAAATGCGGCTAATTCGATTAGGCTTAAAAATAAATAAAAAAGTAAAGAGTGAAGCAAGAAAAGACGTCTTGGTTGGGTGGTCTAATAACTGAAAACACATATTCACTTTGACCAAATTAAAGCATAGTTTTTTTCTAAAATTGAAGCACTTCTGAGTTTTGGGGTTTACCTTGTGAAATAAAGAAACGTGAAGAAAAGTGAAACGTGTGTCATTTCGGTGAGAACGAATTGATATTCTCTGATAAATGTCTTTGAGGTCGGTAAAAAGCTTTGCCGTATGCAATATTCCACCTTTATGCCGCCCTTTGACTGCGGGATCTGTGTGCTATTTCATTGTATATGCATATGTAAGATCATGTCTTGTTAAGTAGTGAAAAACAAATACCGAGAGCCTTATTTAAACACTCAAACGCAGGATGAATCCATGACCATTCTACAAAAAGGAATTGAAATGGGTTCTTTCTTAATGTAGACTTGAATGTGTTGGCCAAGCCTATGCTACTAATGTAAATGATGTAGATAAGTTCTGGATCTTAGTTCTAGCCGTGCTAGATGTGGGTCTTTGATGCAGCCCTTTTGCTCTAGGTGGAGGTTCGAAGAACACGCACACCTGCGGTGAGATACCACCCAGGATCCAACAGGGGGTGACGTGAACTAGCGGACAATACAGCTCAATCCCTGCTGAAAGATTACTTTCACAATAACGACCACCATTCTTTGTCACGCCTGCACAACATAGCCTCATGCATGGCGCTGGACATCAAATATTTCTGGGCCGTGAATGAAAACAAAGAGAAACTATTATCGTAGTTTTCCACTCCCATTAGACTAATCTAGTGCCTAAAAGTTCAATGTCATAATCAACACGGTCCATTGAAAACGTGTTTTGCAATTGCATTTTAATCCTATATCCAAACCAAACAGGGGAAATATAATCTAGAAATTAATGTCAATAAATTAGCGGTTTGAAACTGCATACAAAACGCATTTCCCTTACCATAGGCCAGTCGTTATTACAAATGATGAAATCCTGTAACAGAAATATAAACATTGCATGTGGGCAGTATTTATTCATAACAGGACATATGCCTGTTCTTTGGGTCTCTCTAACGTGTTTCTTTGTCATCTAGCGTGGTGGCGGCCTCTGCACCTGATCGCCAGTGCCTTGGTCTGAGATCCTGCTTTTAATACAGCTGTAAAAGCTTCTCTAAGTCTCCAGCACATTCATCAACGTCAGACATGGACACGACGCTATTTAGTGAAAGTTTAACTGCAGCAGTAGGCGATATCTTGACAGAGAGTGGGACACAGAAAACAATGCACCCTTTCCCTCAACTGCAAAGCGCGTTTATAAAGTGCATATTTATATTTTTCTCGAAAGGTTGAAATATTACAACATGACAAATCCATAGGCTATTGCACAGAATATATGGATGTGTTGAAATGGCCGTGTCTCGTGGAATTAGGCTTTGTTTTTAAAGCATTGTTGAAAAATGTGGTTCTAAATTATATTTATATATATATATATTACAAAAATGCTCGTTAATATATGCTAGCTATAGCAGTGCATTTAACACTATACACGAATTTGAGTTATAATAATAATAATTACCATTACATTTAATTTTGAACAATGTTAAGCCTACAATTCATTTTGGAGTACGCAATCTCAAATTTATGGAGACTTTTAAAATAAAATAAGATTAAACCTAATGAGCTTATAAGCAATGCACAATAAGCTAAACAAATGTCTTATTATCAGTTTATATTAAAAATGTTTAAAAAACATGCATTAGTAGCCTACTCTAATTTGGCTGCTGTGTTTAATCAATCTGATTTGATAATAATACAAAACCCCTCTGACACATTAAACAATTTAAAAAAAAACTTTGCTCTCGTATAAGGATAATTTACAGCCCCGGAAAGTGTAAGTCGCTTCAGAAAAGCTGCAGAGAGAGAATGCGGTGGACTGTGGGTTGAGGCTGAGCGTGGACAGAAGGAGTTTCGTGTGGTTCCTTGGTTTTAGGGTCCCAGTACGCAGAGCGCCATCTAGCAAACAAAAGTAGAAACAAACAGCCGGAGACAGCCTCCATGCACTGCACTGCACGAACACTGATGCACGAGAGCACCATAACAAAGCCGCTTATAGCAGCACCGCGGAGACATTGCATCCTGCATTGCCTTCATTCAGCAGTATACTGCTCTCTATTCACGATTGATGCTTGACATCAATAAACCACCCTGAAATAGTCCGTGTATTTTCGTAAATTATGAATAAATTAACGAATCGATTAATTAGAACAAGGCAATGTTCATTTTTATAGAGGCTCGAATGTGAATGAACCTCGAAGGGTCAAGATCCTAAATAAACCAATCCTGTCATCGGTGTTCAAGCTAAATGTTTAGGAACGTATGTCAAACTGGCTGAGGAAGAGGTGGCGACTATCAACTTGACAAAATCGATAATAACATCCGCAAGCCCCATAACGGTGTTTAACTCCACTATACCACAAGCACACAATACATCTTCTGTCGGATGTAGTTTCGAATCAATTGAAATGTCTCAAATGTAGGTTGTGGCGGGATAGGCTACCGAGGGCCAGTGAGCTGTGTTGTCATGCGCTCTCGCCAAGCCACTGAATGCATGAGCAGCAGACTACACCACAGAACCGGTGTAAATGACCAAGCTCACAAGTCAACACAGGCTCGCACGTCCCCACCCTCACTATTCAATGTCATCTTTCATCTCCACTGCCATTACTTCGAACACCAACAAATATGACGACCCAAGGTCATCTCCCGTATCCTAACGCTATCACTAATACCACTAGTTTAAATGTAGTCCTAGCACTGCTAATAATGATATAGTGGTAGGCCTAGCAATAACACATCATCGTCATAATGGAGATCTTCTTAATAATCATTAGGCTATGTAATAACCATGATTAGTATGGCCATCAAATCGTATAGTCCAGCAGAGATGTAATCTAAAATGGAGACAAAGACTATAGTGTGTCTTAGTTCAATTTATAAGCATGCGAATATCTAGAGACGAACCTTTTTGATTTGGAAAGGATATTTTACATAGTTAGAAATATTATAAATGTCAAAATATGTTATTATAAGTATTTGTTTAATCATTATTTTCTCTAATAGTCTACTTTCAATATATCCTGATGTTCAAGTGGAATATTTGGGCTTAGTCGACGTTTACGGTGATAAATATATGCCAATAAGCTATGTCAGAGACATAGCACAGTCAGTTGCTGTTGCTTTTTTTCCTGCATATACCACAATGAGTCATGATTTTCGTCGAGAGACGTGGGCGCTAATATCCTATTACAAGGGGATTAAGAAATCGCATCCTAGTTTAAAAGTAAGGTGTACGAAATGCTCAAGTGTACTTCGGTGTCATGCATATAGGCTGCTACACATTGTTAATAATTATAAAAACATTTGCGCATATAAACTACTCTTATTCTTTCTTTTAATTGCAGAAGTGTCCCATCATGATGTTTTTATGACATTCTAATCCAGGTGTGTGTGTGTGTGTGTGTGTGTGTGTGTGTGTGTGCGTGTGCGTGTGCGTGTGTGTGTGTGTGGGCCTACATTCTCGACCTCTCAGTGTGATGAAAGTATGCCTCTTCTCATAAAAATAATCCGGAGAAGTGTCAATTAATTTCATACAGAAATCAGATATGTCCCTTATGGCTTCATGCAGTCCAATTATTTATTATATGAACAATGACCTTAAGAGCCGTTTCCTGCTAAACAACACGAATGCGATGAACCTGTTGTAGACACGTGCACGAGCGTGCATGGCCTCTCCAAGGAGAAGGCAGCTATGTGTGTCAAATAGGCTGCCGACATAAATATATAGGCTATAGTTAAAACTAATCAATAACGTTGCATGTTACGCTAGCCTATTGATTTTCATGATAGTGTGTCCTGCTCCAAGTCCTGCTCCAACCCCCGTATTGCTTTTCCTGCACATCTTAATTTTTTTCTGTAGCCCCCCCCCCCCCCCCCCCCCACCACCACCACACACACACACACACACACACACTATTTTTTTGCCGCCTCTGCGTGGAGTGGAAAGAGTGAAGATGTGACTGGGCGTATTTGAAGTATGACGAGCTTTGTGCTCCACTCCTTTTCATTCCCCTGCCTCAAATACTCCCGCTTTCAAATAAGCCTCTCTGGCAATCCCAGCCCACCCGCCCCCCCGCCACCTTGAATGGGCGGCTGACCTTTCGGGCCGTGTCCACTCTCCGTCCAGTTTTATCCAAATAAGCCTCCTTCCCCCACCCTGCCTCATCTAGAATGCTAGCTATTCTTTACTGATATCATCAACGAATGCAAATGAATTTGGATGTGGGGTGCTGCATGGAAGGAGCAGGAGGAGGGGTGGTAGCCATGGACAAATAAATACCACACTAGCTGAGAATGCGCGTGTGTAGATGGAGTAATTGAATACTCGCCAATGTGGTGATGGTTCAAACCATCCTGAATTCAATATTGCAGAGAAAAGACACATTCCAATTTCTGAATTTCGGACTCTGAAATACCACCCAAAAATTCATTTGCCGTTCAGATTTGATGCATTTATTTCTGCATGGCCTTTGAAGAGAGCGGGGTCGTGTCAGTCATCGAGGAAAGGCCACTCCGTTAACCCCCTCCCTTTACACCCCTCTCTCCCTCTAACCCACCGACTCCGCACCTTTTCTCAGTAGACACACGTGAGCGCGCGCACACGTATTTCACTATATCACGCGGACTTTAAGGCGTCACAGAGGGTAGATTGGAGCGTTGCTTCTCTAACAAGGAGAGGAGGCACTTCTATAATCACAGCGGCTGTATGTAGCCTAGGCAAAGTGGTAACAGCTATAGCGAGATGAGATTCTCTATGGAGCGGTCCAAGCGCTTTAGGCGAGCAGAAAAACGTTCTATCGAATGCTTTACAATCATCAAAGCACAATAAGTGTTAAAAGCGAATAGATTTGGGACATTTTAAAAGATGATTTATGCAGGTAGCCTATCTCAAAAGGGAGGCCTGCCTATATTATCAGTAGCCTATATGCCAAAGGATATTCCATTTGGATAATAATGGCCACTGTGTATTAGCCTATAAATGTTTAAGTAATTGTCTAACATGAAGACACTTGCGTTACATCCTTCCTCGAGGTTTTTCAGTGTGTTCCATCGCTATTGGCACGCTCTCTTTGCTTAGACGCACCAATGCTGCTGCACAGACACACACATATGATGGATGATGCTGAGTAAGATCGAAAAAATACATTTATTTATCAACAGTCTGCCTTTCCTCTAGGCTGGAGAGAGAAAGAGATAAAGAGAGAGGGGGAGAGGGTGAGAGCGAGCGAGCGAGAGAGAGCGAGCGAGAGAGAGAGCGAAATAGAGAGAGGCGATGTGTGTGCAGCATCAACCTTGCGAAACCCTGCAACTGTCAAGACCTTTCCCAATGGCATAGATAAAAAATGCCCTTTATGAAACGTTTCAGTCAATCAAGAAAACAGACCATTCTGCGCCAACCAGATAAACAACGGCTAAATTGTAACAATATAAAGACCAACATACATTGTAGAAACAGGGTAGTTTGATTCCTCGATGCTGATTGGCTCAAAGTATGACGCAAAATTACTTGTTTACTGTTTTAATTAAGTTAGTAACCCCTTTATAATAGAAATAAGGCACCCGGGGTTTGTGGTATATGGCCAATATACCACTGCTCAGGGCTGTATATCCAGGCATTTCGCATTGCGTTGTGCGTAAGAACAGCCTTTAGCGTGGTATATTGGCCATATATCACACCCCCTCGGGCCTTATTGCTTAAGTATACCACGAATGGGTGCCCATTATCAAGCAAGGTTATTACATATGTTCACTAAATTCAGTGTAAGGTTAATAAAATGTTAATTATATGTTGTTGTCTTTTATATCACCACACATGTATAGCAGTTCAGGGATAACTATTTTCTGACATTCCTGGATCATACAAATATTCTAGCACACTTCATAGTAGGAAAACAGATGTACCGTTTTTCACATATAATTTTATGATGGCCTACATATGTAACGTTGGAACGGCCCCAGAATGTCTCCATTATTTTCATAATGGCTATTATTGTTCAGACTTATAAGCCTAATCATCTCTTCATAAACATAGTTGAAATTAAACAAATGGATTGATTCAGCTTGGAGACAGCTGGCCTTGACCAAAATTAGGGCTTTTACAGCGCATTGCATATAGGCCTATATATATTTTTATTTGTTTATTTGTTTGTTGTTTGTTTTGTCAAAAAACATAGGTGTATTGTTTTGAAGACGCAGCCAATAAGCCTACAGATACAGACTAGTTAGACAAACGGCCAGTTGCTTCATAAGCATCATATTTGATTGAGTGAGTGGCCTATCAACACAGTTTGGTCAACCTTGAAGACATGCTATGGATTTTCTTGTTCATCACACCACCCATTGAACGTGTGTATACCAGGCCCAGGCTAGACAACATATGCATTTAAAGCAACATTTCCCATATGAAAAATTTACTTCATGAAGGTCATGTGAAAATCCTGACGATGGTGTGAAACATTATACAGCGTTGGCCAAATACTTCAACAAATAAATACAAATAAAATGCTGGTAAAATAGGTTACAAGTAAATTTGGTCTCAGCATGATGTGTAATTGCAACAAAATGCAGCTGAGTCAAATTGAGGAGCTCACTGGCAGCGGTGGCACAGTCACAAACCATCTGGTGTGTATTAGAAAGAGAGGCGGTAAATATAGCTGAAAAGCCAGGACGTTATCAGGTATGTAAAACCCGGCATTGCTGGCCTCCCATATATTGACATATCACACTGTGGAGATATCTATTAAAACATATCTAAATGAATAGATTAACATGGTAGTTAAATAAATGCTGTTGTGTGGCTCTCCCGATGACTTGACATGACTCTGACATTTCTGAAGGGATTATGGAATGAATTAGTTGGCGGTAGCACGCTGGGGATGATGTTATGTTTACACCACTGTGGAATTTTTCGGGCAACACCTCAAGTTTTAAGTATCCATAAGCAACATGTTACCTTTCCTCATACTCAAAACACATTTTATTAGGCTACACAATATTATTCTTATAGCCTACTTGTTATTGCAAGTCGAATTTCCATGAGCCATAATGACGACATTTGCCACTGACAATCGCACACATCCTTATAAACTTCCCAAAGGAAATAGAGCTTTACTCTTCTCAAAAACCAGCCCTTTTCCTCCTTGTTTCGACTCGGTTACCTCGTTTCACGGTTTCCATTTCAAAAGAAACTTTCCTTTCCAATCTCCGGGGTTTCTTTTCCGGTACTGTGATTTATTTCCTACATACACTGAAAAATAGCACTCTCGAGTTTGAATGCCACATGTTGATTAATTTGTTGTTAATGACAACCGGAGTCATACACATACGCATAGGCACATCCTTTCCTCTCTCCCTTTCTCACATATCCCTCCCCCTTCTCTCACTCTCGATCTCCCTCTCTCTCCCGCTCCTCTCCCCCTTGCTTATCCATTTCACTCAAACGCGCACACACACATTGTGCAAGAGGGACAAAATCAAAACAAAAGTCTTACTTTTTTCCCGCAGACCATCACAGTCGTCCTTGTTTCAGCGTCTCTGAGCCGCCTCTCTTTCACAGTCATAAAGTCTGAAATATTTCAGTTCGACACAACCTCTCGCTTTAATTCATATATTTCCGGGCACTGTCCCATAGACTATACCCAATAGCTTAGAATGAAGTGCAGTGCAGATTGAGACATATTCGGCCCGCTTTAAAAGGATAATTTCATGTGGGAGGTTGGACACAAAGTTTGGACTCGTGACTGGCATTCCGGAGAGACATGCATATTTTAAAACAACAAAGCAAGATAGAGACCGGGCTCGGGGTGGGAGGGGAAAAAACTTGGAAAGAAGTTACTATCTGATGAACAGCTGTCATTGTTGGGCAAGTCTTTGTATTAAGATATAGATTCCCAATGCCCCTGTCAAATAATTATCATCGAATGTCCCTTGATGATGATGATTTTTTTTCTTCTCTTACGCCAAATCATAAATATTAACTTAAATATTTTTTATTTAACAACATTTAGCCTATAAGGCTTGCAGGAGAGAATATTCTATAGGCCTAACATCCCAGTGCATTCTGGGCACAAGACGTCAATTCAACGTCTATTCCACGTTGGTTCAACATAATTGAATTGAAATGACTGGGAAACAACGTTGATTCAACCAGTGTGTGCCCAGATGGCAGACAATCCATGGTGTTTGATGTTTAACAGCCTACATTGCGTTAAAATGTGTAGCATCTTCCCTTGAGGTAGCTAGTTTAACATGAATCCACAGTTATTCAACCTTCTGACGATTCACCTGCCAATCAATAATAAAATAATGTTTTCTAATAATAAATACACAAAAAGTACTCTATGTAAGAGTTTGGACAACTTAGTTGACCATGTTACTGTAAAGGCACACAATTATCGCAATTGGCCTATGCTTATACTCTCACTTAACTTTAACTAACTTTAACTAACTTTAACTATAGGCTACACAGATTTAAAATGTCTTAGCACTATTAATGAGCACGAAGATAACAATTCACATCTTCTTTTTTTTATATGCCTATCCTTAAAAAGGACATCTATTGTGCGTGGATTCTGTTCAAGTGTAGGGCTAAATGCATAAAATGTGTGTTTGCTGTGACGAAATCTGTCAGTTGGAATGAAGGGTATGGAGACAAAAGGAGAAAATGCATGGTGTGGACCTGGATATCTCTGTTAGTTGTCGGCGTTAGTCCATGGGGACGGACGGACTGGCCATAGGGCAATTCTGGCAAATGCCAGATGTGTTGGTCCATCTTTAGCCCAATGGGCCTGTCTACATTGGGGGGGTTTATGAAATAAAAAAGGATTTATGGCAACAAAAAGGCGCATCAAGAAAGATAATGGCCCGGAGTTGGGGCATTGAGGAAAATAATGGGCCGGTGTGTTAGAAATACCCATGCCGATTTCTGGTCCCAGTCTGTCCCTGTCCATGGGTATGGAATACTAATGAGTAAAGGGTCTCTCTCTCTGTCTCTCACCCCTCGTTCGCTCTCTCCCTCCTCCATCTCTCTCTTTCGCTCTCTCTCTCTCGCTCGCGGAGAGAAGCAGATCGATAGCTGACCCGATGGTTTGGCCAATGCTTTTTTTTTTTTATCTGGCCAGGCAATGATATTATCAGCCTTGAACGTTATATACAGCAAATGTCTTCCTATATCAACACAAAGAGATCGCTTACACAGCGATCTGTGCTTCCTCGCAGCCGCCTCACTCTCTGTTTCTCACTCTCACACTCACACCCGCGCACTTGCACATCCACGAACGCGCGCGCGCTCGCACAACACACACACACACACGCACACACGAAGGCGTCACCTTATGTTACATTCACAACTGGGGATATTTTATACCCTGTAGTGTTGGATTTGATCCATGGCTTAAAGCTTGCGTGTGAGGTCTGCGGACGACAGAATTGTTCTGCGATCATTGAGATGGTTAATTCCAGGTCGACTACATATGGTCACCATTCCACATAGAAAGCAACCTAGGCCATTTTATAATAAACAAAACGCAACAGACATGGACAATATTTAGAATGATAGGCTATTTCCCCCTGTGCTGTTTTCAACCATTTACCATAAGCGTTTGAATTCCCAAGCGATGCTGAAAAACTTGGATGTCAATTGTCGTGTAATAATTTGCATAAGCCAATACATAAAATAAAAGTTTCGCCTATAACATTGTCATAGCCCATACTTTAGAGGATTGTCCACGCATCTTAAAGCTTCTATTAGAAAATATTTTTGTCGAACTATTTGTCAACAGTGACTTAACGTGCTTAGGCCTGACATAGGCGAAATTATCTGTGCTACCCCACACAAGCTTGTTATTGCCTTGTGACCTCTCAAGACGTGTGGAGACATTGGTTGCATAAGGTTTGGAAATAGGTTCGCTGACAACTTCGGGAAATAAATGTTTCGCTTTCAGATATCTCAAACGTGAAATCGCACCCAGCTGCTTGTGTAAGCAAACAAATAGCCAGCCCCCATGTTAGGAGTCCTTCGCTTGTGGTTTGATGAATGAAACCAGACAAAGGTAAACGGTTATTTAACTAATTTAGGAATAACACTTTTGTAACCAGAGTTTCCGAAATTACCGAGGTGGGGCCTATAGTGTGTCACAGATCCCTTTCCATTTACCCCGCACCATCAGTCAAGTGTAACAATATGATAGAACATCCCAAACATGTAACACGTTTTTCTTCTTCTTCTTCAGAATGGCAGCTAAAATATCACCATCATACAAGACCCAGAGAGAACATTTGTATAGCCTCAAATATTTTAACGTTGAGTGATCTAAAAAAAGACCGCTTATCATCCCAAACACTAGGTCTACGAGGTTAGGCTACTGGAAAGCCAAATACTAAACTAATACGAGATTAGATGTAATTATTGCATATCTGGGATTATAGCAAACTCTTTCAATTGTCATAATTGTTAGGAAATTGACGCAATACACCACTGTAGCCTATCATTCTGGTTTGTAGTTAGTCCTACTGCTTCATACACATGGCTCGAATTATGTGATTTTGAATTGCTTTAGCCCGTAGTGTAGCGATTGTGTAACAGAATGCGCTCAGCAAAGGATGAAAGTGGGAATTCTAGAGGGGTTTAGAATACATTATGTGAGGACAGACAACCAGTTGAAAGCTGCGTTTAATATGCTGGTGAACAATTTAGTCGAAGGCTGTAAATATGGGCTCGAATTGATCGAGACTCGTCATCAATGACACTATTTTAAGTAAATGTATTTTTTCAAATTCAACAACTCTTCGTTTGAGGATAATCATAAACTACTATCCCCGAATAAACAAGTAATATAAATACAACCAGAATTACAAAAGAAAATGTTTAGGGGGTGTATGCTATACAATCTTTGTATTTCTAAGAAAAGACGTGAAGTAGACTGGGCTATAAACTAAACTAAGTTATTTTATTTTTCTTATAAGAGAAAATGGGTCATCTGTAAACTGCTTGACTATGATATGTTAAAAGCAGTGTTTAAACGTATTAATTCAAAGCAATACTACAAGGCCTCATCCTCCAACTTCGACCTGCAAACCGGCCAACTGCCCGGTTCATAACCGTAGCCATATCATTACACATTAAGGACATGGCACATTAAAGGGTTACCTTGGTATTAAGAAATACCGTGTTGAAATATTTGTAGAAAGTGTAGAGCCTGAACACCGCTTCAATCATGACCACAGTTCGACTGGGATCAAATAAGGCCTGCTCACATTTTTACCCGATGAGGCCACGAGAACTAGGATTAGCCTTCTAAAATGTTGCAAGGGGTAAGAATTTTAAAAAAAAACTATTACGACAGGTACATTTAGGCCTAGGAAATGTCACAACATCTGGTTAAGGAACAATAAGTTACTGGTATATGAATGAATCAGGGAACACACACTCAAATCAACCACTGTCATGATACACACACCCCTCCCCCAGCCCCAACATGGAGATATAAATCAAATCAAAGACATTACAGGCTACTGTGTCAGTCTTAGTTCAGATCCATCCTCACGCAGCTTTCATCATGCTACTCACTATCCCAAGCTCAACTGCGAGGCTAGGGCTACAAGGCCCATTGTTTTATTCCTCCCATCATAGGCATATTCCAATATGTCCCTATTTGAGTCTAATAGCTACATTATGTGCAGTAGAGTATATGGAAATTATACTGGATTCATCATGTACGCTTAGAGGTCTCCTCTCCAAAACATTTTTTTAAAGGGTAAGGAGACAATGGCACGCAAGAGACATGCAGCCTCTACATGAAGCTACTCCACAGAGTACCGTGCAGTCGAAAATCAGAATCCAACACCTTGAGGACTTCGTCGATCTATTCATGATATTCTAAGTGTCGTCTATATTCAAGCCTAGGCCACAAACACACTGCTTTGCCTCTGCACATTTCCTTTCCCATTTGTCTCTGCCCCTGTGCACTTTTGTTTATCGCTGTCTCATTCACTCTCTATTTTCCATTACAATGCATCGCATTCGATGTTCCTTCCTATCGACTGGCTTGCATGCTGTAAAATACATTTTCCAAATTGATCACGCATTTTACATCTGTTTTGCAGCTAGCGTAATCCCTAGCTAAGATGCGTTTCAATATTGAAACAATACTTCCAAGCGTATATTTTTAAAGGGGCGAATGCATATGTTTCGTTTCTGCAGTGAGAGGTGAATTGAGAATCACCTTGATTAAGCCACAGGAGGCAGTTTAGAGAAGCCTCGGTGGCGCGCCTGCTTTCATTGCTGTCTGAGAAAATATGAACCAGTCATTAACGCGCTCACAGACAGCGAGCAGCGTCACTACCGTCTAATTCGGCACATAACATGTGCTTCTTTGTGTTCATACCCAGTCGTGAGTGAGTGCATGAAACAGTAACATACAGCGAGCTATGCAATGAACACACCAGCCAACCAATCTAAATAACGCATGTTCTATGTTCACGTCATCTTTTTCCATCGCTTCCCCCCATTGAAGAATAAGCCATACTGGAAGCAAAATGACAATAATGCATTTGAATGTTTGTGTAATTGTGCAAGACAAAACTGGAGAACGCATATACAAGGCAAACATATTGTGTAGCCTACACCTGTGTATGAAGAGTGACGTAAAGAAAAAAAGAGGACCACCTTATTTGGTTTGGCATTATGCTATCCCACACAATAAGCGCGAGCGCGCATCTTGAGCTTCAGATGAACATTCTTGAGAGTGAGACATTGTTGCCTATTTCTTTTTTAATAGTACAGTCACCATCACACAACTTCATCAACCGACCCTTCTGCAAAAGCTGCATCATGGAGTAAGCAAATTGAAGGCAACAACCAATAAAATTCAAGAAACAATGAAAATTTCAAGACGAAACAAACAAAATGTATTTGAAACGATATATTAAAAGTGCTTTTGATTTTCATGTCTCTCCTCTTTGACTGATGATCGACTCCACACACACTCATGACCAGGAAAAAGGTGCCACAGATGTCCTCTCCTCAAAATGTCCACGAGGTCAGTATGCTGCAGTTGCAGGTCCATAGTTCAACCATCAGTAGTGATATTGTCATAGCGATTAGACTTGTTTCTTATTTGTCTAAATTTCTTTATTTTTCTGTTTTAAATTCTCACTTCAATTTTAATTCTTGGAGAACATAGCTTCGACAACATATATCGCACTCATTATAAGAAGCAAAAGGTTATATCAAAAATTATTAGTATAGAATCACAGAAAAGCTGGTTTAGAACCAGAAAAAATACAAAACAGACAGGTACATAGACACAGGACATTTCTTATAATTGCTTGGAAACATTATTTTCCCGCTAAATCTTGATTCTTTTTTTTCTTACTGCGCATATGATGTTTTTCATTTTATTTGTATGTTTTTTTCATTTTTTTTTTTTTTTTACAAAAAAGGAAAATAAAGACTAGTATTTTACAAAATGAAGAGTACTGTTCTTGAAGACGAGAGTGGATTTACACAGGTGTAAGTCCAGTTCCATATTTTCTGTACATAACGTATTCCATCTCAGATCTTAGTCCCAGAAGACAAAAAAAAGCATGTCATGTCTTCCAATGTGTTCAAAAAGGTCCTATATATAGTCTTCTTGTACGGGATGCTGAATTTTGGTCCTTTTTCTCTCTTTTTGTCACTCTCATTCGGATCATTGGATGGACATGTAAGGCCAGTTGAAGCTGCTCCCGGATAATAGCATATCCCTGATGAGGGTTTCAATAGGAGTTTTACCTACCAAGCGGACGAAGAACAGCTGCTCAATTACCGATGAGGAGACGGTGCGGAGAGAGGGCAGCCGCAGCAAGAGCTTGCCAAAGCGGCTGGGCTGGTTAGGGTACTGGCTCCTCACGTATTCCTCCAGGGCGCACTGAGACTTCTCCTGCAGGCTTTCGATGTGAGCCGCATCTGACAGGCCGCAGGCGTCTGTGCAGGCAAAAAAGAGAAACACAAAAGCACTCTGGTTATCATTCAACATCAGCGTTACGTGTTATTGACAAAGTGAAATAAACAAACACACTGCCCAAACATGCTACATCACATTGAGTAAGAGGGACTGTCATATAGAATAAACAAGGGCGATATGTTCAAGTGGGGAACGCACCACACAGCGGCAGATACCTCTACACGTTCATAAACCAATCAAAACAAAGAATATGCCGCTAACTGGGATGGAAAATGGTGTGTAGCATAAGCCTATAACATTTCCAATGGAGGAAGCGGAGGGAAAGGTATAGGCCCACTCATGCTTTCTGACTCAGGGGACTCAAGTCTATACAAATGTATAAAATACATTGATTACGTTGAAATTGCAATGGCTGTATATGACCTAATTAGTATACTCTCAATAAGCTGTTAAGACATTTTTCCGCTCTTTACTTGATAGACCATGCTTGGCCTGCTTTTCAATGTAGCCTAGGAAAGGCCGCTGGAAGCAATCAAATTTATTAGCGGGGTGAAGTCAATAGTCACGCAAAAAACACGTAAAAATACGAAGGAGCCAGCACAACAACACATGCGAAATGTGTTTTGTACACAGTCGGGGGTTGTGGATTGCAGTCTGCATAGGCCTAAATAGAGAAATACACTCAATGTTAATGTCTTAAGATATGTTTGCGAATAGTACAAACTAAACTGTTTGTCGCCATAGCATAGGCTCACTGCTGTGGTTAAAAATCTGCAGTAAACGGTTGTGAAAGGCCAAGCATACTGGCATATGGACCGTTATGCTTTGTTGCAAGTGCACAGGAGAGATAGCCTCAATTCTCCAGCTCTAATACATTAAACATCGGACAATGCTATCCGAGAGGCTTTTAAGCCTAATCTTGATTTCTCAGGGCTATAACTCACTACGGCCAGACACAATAACCTTATGAACTCACTGACTGCGTGGGGGCAACTCGGAGATCTCGGGTTGATTTACTATGTATGAACTTATAGGCGGCACAACCCCATGTAGCCTATGCAAATCGGTTTGCATTATTTTTTGAGTGTCACTATTCAATAAATAAAACAATTAATCGGGGAGAAATTAATTACATTTCAAAACCTCTTGCAAATATAAACTTGTGAAACGCAACGCAATGACTAAGTTCAAAGCATTTCGGCGACTGCCCAGCAGTGAACGCATGAGTCAACAGAAAAAGAAAGCTCGCGAAAGGGCACTCTATAGTACACCAAACATAGAACTAACACTGAAAAAACATAAAATACATATTTTCTAGATTCACATTTAAGTATCTGAACACAGATAGAAACATGTAATTAATTATGAAGACGCAATAGATAAACTGGACATAATAGGAACGATAAGAAGACAATCACCTAAACTAGGCTAACGCCTATGAGTTTCCTGTTTGAAAATAGCTAAAAGTAACCCAATTACAGTGTACAACACTGTAAACCTGGACTATAATAGTTTGCTACATATATCATTGGCCCTACATGTTGTCTCTTTCTAAAATGGACAAAAATCTAAGTTAAAGCTAGCTAGTCATCTTAAACAACTAACTATTCAGTTGTAGGCTATTTTATGTTAGATTTTATCTCATAATGTAACAACAACTTGGCACTAGGCCCTCAATGTCATAATGTTAGGTTGATGCCTCATATAAAATATTTAAAAAATATATATATAAGTGCAATAGCAAAGGTAGTCTATAGGTAGACCAGATTGGCTTGATTGATCATTTAATATGCACGTAAATATATGTTTGTCTTTAAATGTTATTTTGCAATGATGGCTCAAACGAGAACTCAAAGTTTCGATGCTAAGGACAGAAATGCTATAAACTATCCCAAAATCCAGGAAAAGTCCTCGTGAACAGATACAGCAGTGGTAAAGGTTCCCATGTCACTGAGGAGGGCAAACTAGAGGACTTGGGTAGGTTTAATTACATTGAATAAAACACTTCCTTTGAATCCCCCTTTGGCCACCAATCAAAACAAGTTCACTGAACACTCAACCTCAGTCTGTTTATCCACATCATTTTTTCAAAATAATTACAAAATGCATAACATCATATGTTACCTACATATCATGTAATATAATATATGCCTAATATAATATGCAATGAATGTATTTGAGTATTTAAAGTAGTGTGGATATGTTTAATATAGACCTAATCTAAAAAAAAGTATTAAGTAAGATGCTAATACTAGGTATCTTTAGGCTAAAGTAGGCTATAGGTGATTTTTGAGGATCTCGAGAGTGAAAATGTGTTTATTAAAAATATATACATTTCCTTAAATTACAAAACACAATCATTAGCGAAATTGTGCGTAAATGTGAAATGTATTGATTGAAATAAGGCAATTTAATAAGAATTTGATCACTTTTAAATAGCCACATGATAGCTATTTTGAGCCACGGTCGAGTTGGGTTTTTTTATCCACTAGGCCTACTCTCCACTATCCTTATGCAGTACTTGCAAATGGTAATGAGAGCAAGTGTCCACAGTCAAACTTTAAATATCTATAGGCCTATTATTACGCGCGACACCAATGGTAAACTTGCCTCAGCCAGATAGCTAGTAATGAGCTGCCCTGTGTAGACTACTTTTCAAAATGTGGGATACTAATTGTTTAAGACAATAATTGTGAGAGGAAATATCAGTAAACAAAATAGCCCACATTCCCATATCAATCTCGAGCAATGTAATACAATGACATTTTAGGCAATTTCATCATTTTCTTTGATCAGGCAGCTAGGGATCATTTCCTGTTTTAAAATAACACGTGTTTGTGCGCGCAAAACATGAAAAACATGCGTCACAACATTAAAAGCCTACATGAAGTGTCATACTCAAATTGTGCTTTTCTTTGCGGATATGAGGTAATAAAACAATACGCCTGGGACATAGACCAAAATAAATATCTATAGTTATCCGGATTTATAAAAAATATAATGCTTCATATTTTTTCAACAGTTATTAAATATTATATTGGCTTTCAATCTTTTAATACGAGGTAAAATACACATTTAAATGACGTTTTTGAAAACATTACATTAGACGCTGTCTGTGTGTCGGTTTGTTTACTTCTCTTTCGCTTTGGCTAACACACAAAATGTATAAATGTGAATATATGCAGCATGTTATTATACAAAACATAATGGAGTAGCCTGCACTAGACAGCCATGGCCTCTAGTCTGATTTTCACCCAGTCTTCCCCTTCACTGCCCGCCTATAAGACAAGGCCTTAACATAGTGGCATGGTAAACACTCACCTGATGTGAAGAGTACTATTGCCTTGATGCAGCTGTACTCTGCCGAATCAACGTGGAGGGCCTTGAGCTTCTCAACCTGCTCCTGGAAGATTCGAATGTGATCCATGAAAGCCACGACTCGGTCCGCAGACATTGGAGAAGCGTGGAGGCCTGCCGCGGCAAGCAGAGGGGCCACATGCAAAGGCATGGAGCACTGAGCTGCGTTTAGCACAAACAGCTCGCTCCACGTCAGCCTGAGAAGGGACACCTGGTCGGTGATCTGCAGATCGGGAAAGAAAGGGATGTTCCTAGCCCATTCCACAGCGCTGAAGAGCAAGCGAGCGGCCAGCTCGCAGATGTTCTCGATACCCATGATATTGTTGGGCTGCATGCACTGGCTTCCATATCGGGACGTCGGGTATGGTTCGGCCCGAAGCAATAAGGAGATGTATCCGGAGAGATAGCAATGGCCGTTCAGAGGGTCCCCGTTCGTCAGCGCGTACTGACCTGGGTTCGGTTGGGTTGGAGGCATTCGTCCTCGCTGAACCGCTGACAAAAAGAAAGAGAAGGAGAGGAAATGTGCATCCAGAACTGATGAACATTGTTGTATGTGCAACCTATGCCGAGAAGCATAAGGCAAGCTAGTGTTTTCTGCTCTCAAAATAAGGGGGTAACGTTTCCCATCCCAATCTATCTCAAACTGTAAATTATATAGTGTGTAAGATTGTGTGTTGTTTAAATAAATGATACCATTTTCAATATCACCATGCTCAATGTTGCACTGTTTACATTTGTATTGACGATGCATGCATCTAGATTAAAACACACACACACACACAAATATTAAATATTGAACATAACGGGTGTTGCCATTTGCTAAATTGCAGTAATACAGGCCTATAGTGTAATTTAGGTATATGCTGCATCTAATTATTCAATGCAGCCCATGTGTCAGTTTACTACTGTATTTATCAACGTAAAGCTATTTTTCTCCATTACACCTGTGTTATACTGCACTAAAGAAGAATGGCATAGCCTAAATATATCAACACCAAATAAGAGTCAACCCCTTCTTAGCATAGCAATAGTTTGGTCAAGGAAGAATCGTTTAACAATGTGCTTGAAAAAGTATAATTGGTCTATATATATTTTACATTTTATTTATTGAGGATATATTAAATAACATGTATGGTAATTTTGGGGGTTTATTTAAAATACGAGTATTGCTATCATTTGTGCTCCAAAGAGAAAGTTACGGCCTCTCATACATTATGAGGCAAAACAATGTGCTCCGCACAACTTCTCCAGTATTACTCAAGCTGCCTAAGCATATGGAACAGGAGGGCGATGTGGTTATGTTGTCTGTTCGTTTTAATGCACAGACAAACCAAACACTTGTGTATCACTACACATGTAAGGAAGTGCACTTCATGTTCTCTTTCACACACACACACACACACACACACACACACACACACACACACACACACACACACACACACACACACACACACACACACACACACACACACACACTATTAAAAACCTATAAAACACTAAATGCAAATAGCAAATAGTTATGTTTAGTTTTGACGTTCACAAAAACGTCCGTCAAGTAAATAGCTGCTTTGTTATACGACCTATATTTTGTAGCTGCTTTCATTACATTTTACCCTCTATAGGCTAAACGCGTACATGCACATTCCTGGAAAAAACATGGATGTGCAACGGATGTCTAATGTATATGACCTTTATGCAACATGGCAGCTCTACTCGTCTATGGAACTCAGTATGCGTAATCATATGTGGCATTAAAAAAATATATTCACCTTCCCGCCGCATTCCCACTTTCAAACATTTCTTCAGCCGACAGTATTGGCACTGATTTCGGTGGTGTTGGTCAATGGGACAGTTCCTATTGGCACGACATGTATACGTTAAGTTCCTTCTGACACTCCTCTTGAAGAAACTTTTGCATCCCTCGCAGGTGAACTGACCATAGTGCTTGCCGCTCGATTTGTCTCCGCAAACAACACATTCTATATGCTGTGGACCAGAATTCTGACTCCCCTTCTCCCCAGCAGTCCCAGGTGTTGACGGGGGTCCTGGCTGACTAGGGGTCTGCGGAGTGTGCGGGGCTGCCGACGCCGTCTGCTGTTGCTCCCTCGCCGGCTGAGTTGCTGGATTTGGGCCGCTTGGAGGTCCTCCGACCACGTCTTCCTGCGGATCTCGCCAGACGCTAACTACCATTGCCATATCTCGGGCCCGAAAAGTGCGATAAAGCGAACTGATCGCTGGGATTTATAAAGCGAGGGGAGAAAAAAGATCTCAAACACGACAGTGCAAAGTCAAATCGGAGCAAACAATCTCCTATGAGAAAGAAGGGAGCAGAACACGATCAATACATTCAAAATAAAGGACACGATAGAATAAGCACCCGATCAGGATATGCAAGTATCGGGAGGCCAGTTCCAAGGTAAATTGCAGTTAGCCATTCAGGTACCCAATCTTGAAGAAAAAGCGAGCCAGACGTAACAAAAATGCAGTTTGGTATAAAATAGCCAGAAAGGAGGCAGGAGCGATTCACATGGACGTAGAAATGAACATAAAATCTTTCAAAGACACGCGATCCAAAGTGCTGCGAGAAATAAATTCCCTTCTCTTTTCTTCCTTGCTCCTTACTCCCGTCTTCGCTGTTGGAGGGGAGGAAAAAACTGAAGAGCAGGATTTTACATCTATATTCTTAAATAAACCTCATCTCGTCCAGCAAAAAGACCGCGGCGCCGTAGTGCCCATGTAGTTTCACCTCTCCAGCAGGAATGGAGCGAACACGAAGAGATAAAAATAAGGAAGGGAAAAAAAACAACTAATAGAATATGCAAGACGGAGAGACCCAAAAATGAATGCGTTTAAACGGGAAGACCAGCAGAGCAATGTTTCCGAAACCGGGATCTTCGCGAATGTCTGTATATAGTGAACTTTGACACTACTATTGAAACTGACACGTTTCTATGGAGATCGCTGCGCCTTATATGGTGCTCGTGTCAAGGAGCCAAGAGAGAGGCTGCTGGCAACTGATAATCAAAGGCGACTGACTGGCCAGAGCCCTGCATTGAGGGGGGAGAGGGAAAATGGGAGGCTAAGGTTAGCCAAGCCTCTTTCTCTCCATTGGTTAGAGTCCTCGTTCCTCGCTACCTACGACTGGGGGCTCTGACAAGCACAATTTACATTGAGCTCGCCTCGCGCTGCTATTTACTTTGAAACCTGATTAGCCTACGGGCCGTCTATTGTCACAAAAACAGGAAGAAACCCTGGATAGAATAGCCGAAAAGATGGGTGAAAGAGGGGACAAAGCTTTGCGCACGTGAAATAAACAAACGTGCGCGGCGAAAGGGACTCGCATAGAAGGACTCGCATAGAATTCCCCAAAGTTTGAAATGGTTTGTTTTGAGACTACTATCTTAATTATAAATGCGTGAGATATAATTATTTATGTATGATGTATTTGATTATAGGCTACATGCAGCCTACAGCATTTGGTGATGCGTAATACTGTGGTACACGCGTCAACGTTACATTTCCATTGTAAAAAAAAAAATGATTGGGGTCCAAAATTGCAGGGTCAAATTAGGGAAAATGACAATGTAAGAAATGATGCATAGTAGCCTAGACAAGTCGTGTTAGAATAGACAGAAAGGGTGCGATGGCGCCAACGAATCTCACAATCACATCGACGAAGAATAAATACTCTGTAACAGTTGTGGTTTTAAGGCCTGCACAATCCCTAAATGGGTGTCATATTATGTCTTAATAATGACAATAACTCAAAATCATGTGAAGCTGTTTGAAAATTGCACGGGGATTCCGGCTTTTTGTGTGTTGATACTGAAGCCTGCATGCGCTTCCAACTAAAAAATGTCTGGATCGGTCTGCCATCTAGCGTACAGTATACAATTACAACCACATAGTAATGCATAACGCACATCTATTGTTATCAACCTTGTAAAATTGTTTTAAAAAACAAGTAAACTCCTGAAAATTGCTTTCTTTTTTTTTAATTCATATTTTTTTTACAGGTGCTGTGTTCCTGAAAAAGATTCCAAACACAACAGCTGCTGCTTCTTTTTTTTTAGATTGAGCAAAGTCCTTCAAGGTAAAAATCACTTGAAAGGAGTGGAACTTAGCTCAGATAACATTAACATGAAACTGACAAACTCGGGTAGTGTGAATATGACAACAGATACAAAAACCTGTAGGCTACATAGTCACCAAAGTCATCAAAACGTTGTTCAGTGGGGCTACAAGCCTGGTGCGTCGACATGCATCCATAATAGCATACACTAAATAGAGGAAAGGGTATTTTCAGTATTTTCAAATGAAGTGAATAGTTTATGAACACATTTGTTATTGTCTTTCCGACTATGGTCAGCTATTAAGAGATATAATGGAGCGCTATTATGCAAGTACCCCCCTTGCAAACGCATAGGAGAAATGGGTGTTTTTAAGTAGCCTATTCAACAGCAGAGCTCTTCCCGTCCCCCGTCTCAGACACTGCACTGAGACTCCCGGTCTTGTCTCCAGCTCTTTGAAAAGGTGAAACGAATAAGATTAAATCGGACAAAGAATATTCTGTAAGTGTATCATTAAGATTTTACTATACAGATTGGGAAGGGAGTTGGACGGAGAGAGAGAGAGAGTGGAAGGGGGGGGGGACAGCGAATAAGAGCACAGGGAAATAAGGCTATAGCACGAAAACAGTGAGAAAAACGAGAAAGTGGACAGCAGGACATTAAAAGAAGAAGCACCCAGCGACGAATATTAGGCTATGGTGGACGGAAAACATCGGTAACTGAATTTGGCTAACATCAGCCAGGCAAGTACACAATTAATTTATGTTTCACCTATTCACAAGTAGCTTTAAATGCTAAGAATACATTCTTGCCTCGCCACACGACCATGCAGACCCATGCATCTAGCCTATTTGTCTAAACAACCACTGTTACATTCCAGGGCGAAACTTTTGAGCTGCAGTACTTTGAATCTTTTCCTTTACATTCTAACCGGTTTTTGGGGACCCGTTTCTCCGTTTTAAGCTGTCTTCGCCAGTATATACTGGCATCGTTGATGCTGTTACCACAATTCAGGGAACCCTTTCCAAGTCGTGAGCATCTCACCTGTGCATGGCTATTTGTTGTTTGATCACATAATGAAATGATCGATAACAGCCTGTTTGTCTCAGAGATAGTGTCAACGGATTATAGGACAGTTGTTCGACCGAGCTGGTCAGGGTTGTAGGCTACTAGCTAGGCATGAGAATAGTACCTGGAAGACTTTCCGGGTGTTTTGCTTAGTCATATGAAAATATAGGAGGTTCACGATCATCAAATTATCATTATTTCATTGCAAAGTTTGCAGTTACAATTTCAACCACACAATGTTAGATAAATTAGAAGAAAGTATGTCAATTTAAAGGCACGTTTTACGATTAAGGGAACGTAAATGAAATGATTTACCTAAAATGCCCTATTGTTTAGTAGATAATTGAGCCATAAATACAACTTACATCGAGCGATATTGATACAAGCATAGGCTATGAAATACATGTTTGTTGAGACTATAATCAACTTCGAATCCCTCGTGTCTCAGATGATAAATTGATGCTATAAATGCAATTTTTAGGTTCCCCATAACAGGAATTTATAGGCCTACCATTCATTTCTATGTTACACATTGAGGTATGTTATATGTTATTACCAAAAATACCAAATGCTTTTCGCAGTGCAATATATTTGCACACGTAGCCTATGCATCCGGACACACATATATTTTCTGAGCATCTGCGGTGAGGTCCATATAAATAGGCCTACGTGGGACTTCATATACTGTATTTGTTTTAAATATAGGCTACATTAGGCTCATTTCCAAGTGATGGGGTCTCTCTCTCTCCGTTTTTTAGAACAAACAAATCGAATTCTGCAGACCGACTTCACCCCACAAACATGTTTTTCGCTTCTGCAAGCAGTCAATCGAGCTTTATGAACTCTTGTGGAACAGTTGTGAAAGCAATAAAAGGCCATGATAGCCAAGCCTCCTACTCCGGGAACACGGAGGCAAATATATAAGCATTTCAGATCATTTAAAACACCTAACAACGTTGCAGGAATATAGCTAATAATATAATCCTCATGGATTTAGTTTAGGTTATGCAGACGCTTCAGTGCCGTGAATATATAGTCATGAGTCGTTCAAGCTGACAGAGAGCATTCATTGCTTTCTTTACCTGATGCTTCAGAGGCCTCAGTCGAAATGCCTCCTGTAAAAACAAGTATTATGTTTCTTCACGACGAGAGAGGGCAACACACATCCGATCTCCGCTGTTCCCATCCCGCGCCCGCCTAAGAATCTGCCTCTAACTGAACCAACTTTTATGAAGAAAAGGCTGCGGTGTTTTGTTCCAAAGATATATAGCCTATATGTCAACCAAGAAAAATATCTAAAAGTCTAAAAAACCATGAGTCTAAAAAACCATGAGAAAATGCTATTAGAGACGTGCCAAGTGCATGGGGCCTGCATCAGTGTTTTAAATAAGGCTACAAATGAAGGGAGCTGTCAATTATTGCACACCAATTAATATGCGTAATAACCTACGTTACATGTGCAACTACATTTCACTAAAACTCTGTACTTGAGTGATTTATGATAATTTAATTTGATAAAATAACTTACACTTAAATTAACATAGCAATGTTTAAACAGATAACAGAAACATCTGAAGACAGATGGCTGAAGTATTACTTCTTCTGCGCCTTTTAAAACTTTTCCACATAGCTTATCACTGGAAGTATACAGGCTAGACCGGAATAATGAAACGCGTTTATAATTGTACTATTTTGATTTGTTTTGATGTGTTCTATGTAGCCTAATATCCTAGTTTTGTTATAGATGTCTCTCAACTTTAAACAAAACGTACAGATTATTTGGAAAAAGACATTTTGCGTTGTGAATTTGGCTACATAAAATAAAAAATGAAGATGCCCAGTGCTGCTGCTTCTCTGTCGACCCAAGCTGTGCGTTATACTTTAATGTGTGAGTTGGAGGTTTTGTTGCGTGCCCCTCTACTTTGAGTCGTTACGAGTTGAAAGGGAAGAGGAGGGGGCTTTTGTCCAATCTGATCCCTAACTATTCGGGGCTCAGATTGGTGTGAAAGGGACGAGAAGGTCACTTGAAAATCGCCTTTTATCCGCTGCCATTTTCTCTATGGATCAGCAACTTTCAATAGACATAATCTAATCGCTCTTAATGGAAAAGCTATTCGTGAGAAATAGGGAAAATATTTGAGAGCCTCGCTACTTAAAATCGCCACGTTTAACGTAGGCCGTTGGACAAAATTATCTGACGCAAATGATGGTTGAACGGAATAAAGGGAAATGCTTTTCATAAATTGAAACGTAAACTATTAGGACTAGGATTTTAGAATAAACTCAAAGCTATATCATGAACGTGAACACCTTTCGTTCAGAACTAAATATGAGGAAGTATATCACCTGAGATAGTCAACAAGCAGTTCAGTCACGCTAGAAATGTGACCTATTAGGCGTGTCCTTCGTGTGTATTCGGCTACTTTTAGGCTTATGCCTGTTACACGTAGGCCTATACATGAAACGTGTGAGAAATTATATTTAATATTTCTTACCGTAGGCCTAACGCCCAACTATTGCTTGGTGACATGCAAGATTGACAGACCAACGCGATCTCACACTGTCAAAGTAGCTAACAGGTTCAGTTGGAATTGTTTCTTCAAGGTTTTAATCATGGGCCTGAATACACCACGAGGAATAAAGCAACACACATTAGGATTTTCGGGCTGGGAAAGCCAAGGCTATAATTGTAGACAATAAGGCCGAAATGACTTTTCCAATTAGCTTGTGGTTGGAGTTTAGTTAGAGGGACTGTCAGTTTACTCGATGGGTAATGGCTTTATTGCTCACAAAACCATCATCTATTTAGAGCACATGTGCTAATTACTTTGGATGGTCTCAGAGCCTGAGATCATAAATCCATTAGCACTAAAATCCTGATAGTTTTACAGTGCAAACACTGTAATTCTGTAGTTCACCAAAAACCCAGCTGCAAGCACCAGTAGAGACATCAAAGTAACACCCTTTTCTGAATTGTTAACCCGGCAAAAACGGGCAACGTGACATAAATTACATAAATGACATTGTTATAAGTGATGAAAATCACGTGTAAGGTAGGCCTAGTTTAGTAGGGTATGAAGTGTGCAGCACGCAATTCAAAGAGACCAAATCAAAACACCTACACTGACTTAATATGGTACGCCTAATATCTTGGTGGCAAACAAAGAAGACAATTAGCAAAACACAACTTAAATCATAATTGTATCATTGAATGGGAGAAGACACCATATTATCCTAGTTAATGCAACCAATGGCCAAGCGCTGAGGCTATTATGATAGTTTCAATGTCTTGAGACTTTTTAAATCACCTCATTCCATATAATGTGAGGACATCCCTTTGCCGCATAGTGCTTGAACAGTTTTTCCTTTCCTCAACTACATCTATCTACAGCGACCGAGGTAACATGGACACAGGTTCCAAATGCAGTGGATGAAGGCATTTCACCCTTAAAGTCATTTATTGCGGGGAAACCGGAGGGCAAAGGTGGAATTCTTGAGAAATTCTACAAGGATAGAGGAGCTTTTAGATTTCTGCACGCGGATTACTTTTCATCCTATCGCCACATTATCCGAAAACACACTGTAGATAGACCAAGGACAAAAAAGGCAGAACAAGATTATCTCCCGTGCAAATTTGCGACCCCGTACATAACCATTTAAGGAGTATTAAACTAAAACTAGAGTAAAGAGAGAAAGGAAGACACAGAGCCCGGAGAAGTGGCTTGTCTCATGTGTCCATCCTGAAGCTGGGAGGTGAACTAACTCACGAGATACATTTCCAATGTAAACTTGCCCGTCATTGTGCATCATTTTGTAGTGAAATGAGTGGCATCACTTCAAGTATCCATAATGTTTTTCTTAAACCAACACACCCAGTGGGCGCTTAATTAGAATTTTGTCTGGCTGAACCGCCACCGTGCTGTAATAGGGCATGACTGAGCACGTTTAGACAGGGAATAACATGTTACATCAAGACAAAAAATAAATCAAGCTCAACCTCGTTTTTGATCATTTCTCATATATTTTTTTTTACAAGACTTGCTTCTGATGATAAAATGCTTGCATAGACTAATTTACATGTAGCCATTCGTTTTACAAACCAGGGAATAGTGGACAGTTATGTGAGCCATAAGCTATGGTTTAAGCATGATCCCTGAACAAATTAATTTGATTAATAGTAGGAAAATGAGATGTGTTAAATATAAGTGCATCCACAAACTGTATGGAAAATTACATTATTGTATCCCCTTGTAATTACACAGCTAGAACGAATCAAGAATGCAGATAAGTGTAATAATAATAATAATAATCCGAATCATAATAATAATGTCATGACAGTATTTAAACACACACACACACACACACACACACACACACACACACACACACACACACACACACACACACACACACACACACACACACACACACACACACACACACACACACACACACACACACAGGTGCTTCGGTATACTCGCATCTTATATGGGGTGGGGTGTGGGGTGTTATCATTAGAGAAATATAACGCCTGCAACGTTTGTGAAATGATCAGAGGTGTTAGCCAGATATGAACATCCATAAGTGTGGCAACCAGTGCTGGGCCAGTGATGAATCATCAAAACGAAGAAAGAGAGTCGGCACTATTCCCTTTCCAAGTGCTGTAATTGCTTTCAGGCAACAAAATAGAGAATGTTTTGGCCACGATAGCCTTTGTAAGGTCCTTTGAACTGTTCAGTGCACCTGGTTGGTAGAAGAACACATGGGTAAATCACAGAAGACCACAGATGCCCTTTTCTTTTTACACATTTTCACATTCATTTGGAAATGGAGTGTGTGTATCTATGTGCGATTGAGTTGACGCGTTAGTGAGTGAGTGTGTGTGCGCGCGTGCATAGTGTGTGTGAAATGAAATGATTCCACAGCTATTGCCCACTATTTAAATTGACCATCAAAGCTACGCTGGATTTTGGATATGGCTACTTCAGGACCTTTGCCCTGAAGTAAACCAATGTCAGGTGTCCCTGCCGAATGATGACGAACACACCTCTGTGGCACCTCATCTGTTGAACTAAACAGAGAATATCTCCTTACCTTTCAGTTTGGGTAGAAGGGTTAAATCATTTTTGCTTCAGGATGCATCAGATACTTATTACAAGTAACTTAAAATATCAACCTCAGCCCTCATACAGTACACACCCACTGAAAAGCAACAAGGCTGCTAATTTTTAATTCCCGAGCTGACAGATTGTGACCTTATCAGTCGGTTGTTCCCTCTCCCCATGAAACTCTTCCGAGAAATTATTTATACTTTTGTTGGTGGAAAGCCAGGGGGGTCACATTGAAGAAAACATCTACATTCAAAACCAAACGTAACTTTAAACCAAACCATATGTTATTACTTTATGGCAATATCCATACGGCAAGTTTATTTGTTTGTGTGTGTGTGTGTGTTCTCGTCATCAACAATGAACTAATTGTGTTTCCTCCTAACAGGGAGTGAGCGACTGTGCAAACTGATTGTGCCATGTAAGTTCCACTGGCCCTTTTCACCAATTCACTGAGACATCTCACTAGTCTACCACTTATCGATTCAAGAATGGAATAATTAACCAACAATACACCTTTATTGTATTGGTATAACCTGAATTCTCCCTGGAATCAGATCCGTAATATCATATTGATACTGTGTACAGGGCATGGCCAAAGTCAAGTAGCCAATCAGAAGGCAGCGTGACGCACACATGGCCAATGATAGCCACCCACTGTGTCATTTTATCTGGCTTGCCTTGCATTGGAAGTGTGTCTTAAAAGCAGCTCTCTCCCCTCTCATCAATGTCTGTGTGTTGTTTTTTTCCTTCTCTCTCAGACTGAAAGGAACATCATGGCAAGTCCCCCTCCTTTGGAATAAAGAGCATCACCTTGTCACGCAGTCAGAATCGACAGAGGGTTGTGATGTCATGTGTAAAACAAATGTCTCTGTTTATATAAGCTCAGTCGCAGCAGCAGCCGTGACATCGTGACGTCAGCCCCGTCGCACAAGGTGCGGCTCACACAACGGCCACGACCTGGATTTATTTGACCGTTGACATCCGAATAATGAAGTCTTCAGAAGTATTAATAATGACGCCAAAGAAAATACTGATTATCAAAACTCCCAGCTTAGGTAGATACTCCCTATGCATTTGTCTACAAGGTAAAGGGTTGCTATTATGCCTGTGTCAGTAGGTTCAAGGCAAGACAGACCAACACGAATGTCGGCTGTGCACAGAGGACCGCCTACTGGGCGACGACAGAATGGTGGCGACTCAACGTGTAGAATCGCTGGGAAATGATCCGAAAATCACGGCCAGTGTACTGTTGTCAGCGGTGGTGTGACGTCCAACCGCTGCGCAGCTGCGGTGCACGGCCGACGTTCCTGTTGGTCTGTCTTGGCCTTATGACTATATATGAGCTTCGCCAGTGTCTGTAGCTGAAGGTATCTACTGTCAGAGATGATCAACATGCCTGTGTCAGAGATGATCAACATGCCTGTGTCAGAGATGATCAACATGCCTGTGCTTGTGTCCTCACTGCCCTGGCCCTGGAACCAGAGGACATATTTACAGGGTGTACTAACCTTTAACGCCACACTGCTCTCCTCTCCACCTCACTCAGCTAACCTTAATCCCTCCTATCCAGCAGCCCAAACAGCTCTGAGGGCCAACGGAAACAGAATCAATGCTTTATGAATATGTATATAATGTATAATGACATTCTCAAGTCCAAGTGTATTTGTGATGCCGTTCGTGTTTGATTGTCAACGTTCTATTTGTCATATTCAGAAGCGAAGGTGAAGCTAGCTGTATTATGCTACGCTGGGCAAAAAGGTTTTGGACGTACGTGATCAAGTGCCTTTCCTTTACTAGTCGTTTAATTTATGTATGTGGATTCTGTGTGTGTGTGAGAGACCACATGGCAAGTTTACCTCAGATGACCCCGCTGACATGAGGCGTCCGAGCTGAATTCAAGCCGTGACAAATGGGTTCTGGGCCTGAACAGCAGACATTCCACAACATGTTCCTCTTCAGCAACTCCTCCTCTCCTTCCTCTCCTTATTCCTTCCTTCACTTCTCCCCTGAAACATCTATCTCTTCAAAGGTTGTAAGAATGCACTTATCAATCAAACATAAACCTGTTGTATGTATTGGAAGAGGTTGTGGGAATCTCCCTGAACATGAACTTCCGAGGAAGGCTAGCCTTTACAGCGCTATTTGAATGCAATGCTCTACAAAGCTCTGGCGTATTTGCAGATTAATAAAGGAAAAAGAGACTGGTGTTAGTAGAAAAAGAGAAGTGAACCCCTTGGATGTTAGTATCGTAAACCTTTCTTGATCAGTGATGTGGAGGTTGAGAGAAAATATAGCGCTGTGTTTAAACAGGATGTGTAGGTTGTAGCATCCTATCCTCCTCCCCCCTGCAATATCCCCCAATTTCTTTGGCCCTCCCTCCTCCCTCCCTCCCTCCCTCCCTCCCTCCCTCCCTCCCTCCCTCCCTCCCTCCCTCCCCTGTTTTTCTCTGATTTTCCAGAATGCTCCTCCACAGAATCCTGCCACCTGTGTCAGTGAAAAAAAAAAAAAAGGCTATTGGTATTCCTCTTTGAGGCTGGTTAAGGTAAGTGCCAGCCCCCATTACGATGACAAGGCAAGTAATGATGCCGCTTGTTCCGCGGTTCCCCATGATTTATTTATGCTTTCCCAGGGAGTGATCCTACCACCTCCATCCCCAGTCCTACCCACTCGTGACATTTTTTAAGAACACATGCAGTCGCCACAGGTTAACGTCGGCACCGCCATTGCATGTCACAGGCGGACCATACGGGAATGCAGGAGGCTGATGCAACGATGTGCTGGGATACCCTGAGTTTTAATCACGTGTAACTGTAGCATTACAGTCAGAGAAAGCAAAAGAATTGTCTGAATAAAATAATCAATCCATTTCACTTGTATTTTAATGTTTCATTTTTTTTTTTTTGGGGGGGAGGGGTATTTGCATTGATTTTGTTGTCTGGTATTGCAAGCTGCTATAGAATAGAACTGCATGTATCAATGAGGGTATTGACGATTCCTGGTGTGGGTCATGTGACGCGATCATGTGCATAGATCTGAGATCTCTAAAGTGGCTGAATTGAGGCGTACCAAGATGGCGCAGACCTAGCGGTGATACGTGCATGGGGATCTAACCTTTGTATGGTGGTGTGGTTCTCATTTTCACTTGCGAACGGGGGGGGGGGGGGGGGGGTGTGTGGTCCCAGTGAGGCTGTGGGTGGCGACACGTGGCCCTTTTCGTCGGGCTGGGGGCCCGAGCCGCGGGAGTCTGCAATGCCGACAGAACGCGTCGTCATTCGAACAATGCCAACAGAATGCGATGGAACAAGGCAACGCCACATAGTGAGGTTGTGCTCAATGTGATGGTTGGAGGGGAATCTATGTTTTCAATGCCCACCACCACAGTTCTCCCTCTATCCCTCTCTTTCTGATCCCTCTCTCTCCCTCCTCTGCCCTCTCTGTCTGAGGAATTAATTACCAATACGCGGGCTATATGTCCAGTGTAAATAAATGATAAAGATCACCTGTCAGTCTTCCCATCAACCTGGAGGCCCAGAACAAGCTGGGGGAGGGAGGAAATACTGGTGTGTGAGAGCGAGAGTGACACTGTGTGTAATCATGGCTGTTCATGGTGTTGCTCTTCCAATTGTATTTATCCCTGCTTTGCACTCTGTAGACAGACAGTCGGCTGTTGTGTTAGGAGGCTCAGCTTGGAGCAAGATGATTCCTCGCTGTTGCCCCAGTGTTGGGCATTGCGTGGTTGTCTGCTCCGTCCCCTGGGCCTCTCTCTCTCCCCCTGCCCTGCTCCCTGATTCGTTGGGTAAAAGCGCCCATGAATGATGGATGACTGTGTCACTGCAGCCTGCAAAGGATTAATTTGTTTCATTGATTTCTCTTTAGGCAGAATGCCAGCGCCTGCCGCTTCCCACCTTTTCCCAAGACTTCCAGCCGTAATAGACGGTAATGACTTAAGACAAATGAACCAGTTTCTTGTAAAAATAGCATCAAATAACCCCTGACTCTACTCACGAGCACATTGGGGAAGAGACGCTCGATGCGCTGGACGCTGGACCCCGGTAGTATTAACCCCGCGGAGAACATCCAGGCGCATTCTAGCAAAGCCGTACGTCTCCCATACTTACTGCTCTCTCTCAGGCCTCCCAATAGATGGGTAATGACTGGCTGTCTGGAGGGGATGTGGGAGTGGGCTATTTTCACTGTAATGGAGGCCTTTACAGCCTTCCCTTAGTCTATACACACCTGCAGCACCAGCTAACTGCTAACGACATGATCTATGGCAGGCCCTTACTACACCACTTCACGGCAACATGCTGCTTAATGTGTTAAAGGGATACGCCGGGATTTTGGCAGTGAGCACGCCAGCAGACACCCGTCGACTTCCAGTCACTGCGCTAATGCCAGTTAGCATTGGCTCACGAAACTACCTCCAACTTCCTTCCCACTGGACACAGAGACATACAAAATGGTATCCACGAGTTCATCTGACTCTGCGGAGGTAGATTAAGGGCCTTAATGACAAAAATCCCAAAGTGTCCCTTTAAATCGTGTTATTTCACACTACATACTGAGTTGTTCCCCTGAATTCTGGCACACGCGCACAACTGTTAAGTGATACTGACTTAGAGACCTCTTCACTGATCCAAGGACACTCCGTCTTGCACTCCTCACAAAACCTGTAGGAGATTTCTTTTGTGGTTGGAGAACTCAAAATATAAAGCATAGAATCTGAAATGTGTTGGAGACCTAGAGCTCATCTACTCATGCATGGCACTTCGTCTGCAATTCTCACTCACTATGACACGTGTAAGTACGTGTGCCCCTCGGCATAACCGGGCAGGCCCTCAGTGCCCTGTCAGTGCCCTGTCAGTGCCAGGCAAGGAACCTCATCCCAAAACCGGCCTATTGAAGCATGATTTTGCATCCTTCTTCCAGGTGATTGTTCCCCATCATGTTTGATGGATGACAATAAACACAAGCAGTATTCCACTGTTGATTCTCAGTGGCTGCCCCTCAGGTCTACCTCTTCAATAAACACAAGCAGTATTCCACTGTTGATTCTCAGTGGCTGCCCCTCAGGTCTACCTCTTCAATAAACACAAGCAGTATTCCACTGTTGATTCTCAGTGGCTGCCCCTCAGGTCTACCTCTTCAATAACGCAAGCACGGTGAAACCTAACTCAGTGCACCGAGGGGGCAGTACCTCCAGGGTAGACAGACACTCCTTGGTGCAGTCAGGGAGGGTGAAAAATAATACCCACCGTGCTAATGAATGCAAGTGTTGGGAAATATTATCTGCTCCCTGCAACCAATTGAACACTGTTTACCAAGCCACCGGCGATGTGCTGTGGAGGGGGCAGATCCCTGTGTGCTCTGTGGCCCTCTCTGGGGTAAACTTAGCCAAAGCCCCACTCACGTCTGACATGAACAAGCCCTACAACTGGGATGCTCTCAGAGGATTAGGTAATCTCACCATGATACCCTCTCCCTCTCTCTCTCTTCTCTCTCTTCTCTTCTCTTCTCTCTCTCTCTCTCTCTCTCTCTCTCTCTCTCTCTCTCTCTCTCTCTCTCTCTCTCTCTCTCTCTCTCTCGGTGAAGTGCCTGATCCACTCAGGGCACATCTATCCTCGGGGTCCTTACATCCTTAAGTGCCTCCAGAAAAGGTTAGTTGGCAAGGTAATTGTCCAGCTGTGATCAGGCTTATTTTAATTGCAGGTGCTTCAACGCAAGCCATACTTCCTGTGACAAAGAGGCTTACTTTGAGGGAAAGGAGAAGATGGGAGAGGGAACGGTGGAGAGAGGTATACCGTGTTTTGAGCGTTGGTTGATATGGCAGTGCTTTTTATGTTGACACAGTGGTTTCAACAACCCCCATGATATGACAACTGATATGACAACAGTGATTTAACTGTTTTGTAGATGTAACTGTCACACCGGCTATTGGAGAAGAAATGATGTAACTCAAATGGCGGTATCTACCTGAAAACAGTCATGCAGGGGTCTGCATCAATGATGGTTAAAAACATTTTCTGATGCAAACCTTTTTGGAATGATTTTATATTATATATCAACTGTTCCAAACACATTGTTTGAATATGTCCACCAATATCAATAACATCACTAATCAGTCATTCAGCAACAATAACAACATATAACCATGAGTAGCAACACACGTCGACACAAAGCTACATTTCTGTTGACGGCGACTAGCCTACCTTACAATTCAACAAGGCCCACATCGAGTGGGAGGGACATCATTTTAGGGCAGAGGCATTCCACTGTCATTGCAAAATTGTGTTTTACTCAAAAGAATGTATGTGAGTTCATCAACGTGGTGACCAGCAACGTTTTGCCTTAGGCCTACTTCGATGTGCCGAGTGGTCCTTGCACACAACTTTACAAAAAAATAAAAACCCTATCACTTCACTTTTCTCCCCCCTCCTAGCTACTTTATTCAGGGAAATGTCCGTGCTATGTCTGAGATATGTGGTTGTCCCACCTAGCTAACTTAAGATGAATGCACTTACTGTAAGTCACTCTGGATGAGAGTGTCTGCTAAAAGACTAAAATGTAAAATGTACTATCTTGCACGGCAGAGTTAATGCGTGTGACATTAAGCGCTCAAAATGAATAATATATGTATTTTTTTGCAAAATGATTTCCTTCCCCTTTTTGGGATTCTGTGGTGTTACGTTGAGCTCAAAATGACACAATGCAGTCTTACCACAGGTCGCTAACCATAAATAATCAAAATGACTGACTTCTCACTTACCTTACCTTCTCACTGTACCTGCACAAACTGGTGCAAATACCAGATGTAAATGGGCAACACAACCTCCAAAAGGATGGATGAAGACAGAGGAAACAGTCACGCCATGATGTGTGCATTCTATTTTCCAATGATTACAAACAGCCTACCAACAGAAAGCAGTGTATATTTCCCTAATCTAAATGTCATCTGATCATGTGATCAGGTCAATAGGAGCTTGAGAGGGACGGCGGGTTATGATTGGCTGACCTGAGTCAAAGGTCACCCTGACCAATAAAATATTTCCAAGGGTCCATCAATAACTGTGACATGCAGACTAATACAGTATGGAATAGCGTGCATGTGTGTGTGTGTGTGGGGGGGGGGGGGGGGGGCACAAACCCCATGGTTGCATCAGGCACAACGGATGACTGAAAGGCCAAAAGGTTACTGGACAGACTTCGGCCCCTGCCCTGCCACCCTCTCGTATGTGCATTTGATAGCGTCAGCTGCAATTATTAAAGTATACTTCAGACAGGTCAAATGGGAGAGGGCAAAGAGCAAAACCTTTAAAGCGGTGGCTGAAGTCAAAGGTTAGGATGGCCATACGACGATATGAAGTGCCGCTGGGCTCCCGTAATGGAATCAAAGGGCTGTGACTGGAGGGACCAGGACTAATGAGAAACAGTAGATGGGACTTCACATTAGCCTGTACCTCCGTCATTAGACGGATTTCAAATGTGACCATGTTATGATGACAATATTAATCATGGCATGAGCTCGCCATTTGGCAATACAGTAGGTTTATGTGTGTGTTTGTGTTTGTTGTCTGGAGAACCATCCGCCTGTGTGACTATTAAATATAAATGGCCAAGGTCAGTGGGGTCGAGGCACGCATTAAGCACGAGTGACCAATGCAAAATGTAAAGGTCAAAGTGGAATTGCCCGTGCTGGAGCCATACGACGACACTCGGGCGTATTTATGCATGCCATTGGCGGTGATTTACGGCAGGAGATAAGCGTAGGGATGAGAAGGAAACACTCTCTTTTCTCTCTTCTGTAAATAGACAACTTTACTCATATCAATCACTGTGTCACACTGCATCGTTACTATATGTTTCCTGATGAGATTAGAAACAGCCCTTTGTCTCATCCCGCCTGGTTCCTTTCTACATCGGGGAAGACAACTTGTATTGTAGCAATTCTGCGGCTTGACATTAGCATTTCCACCAGCAGGAATTGTGATACGTGTGTGTTTTTTTCCTGACGGCGGTATTGTCTGATAGACATGACCGACTGGTGTGGTTATTCTCTCCTTCAATGATTTCACGGAATTCACGGACTCATATAGTGATGTAAGAATAGCTTATGTGCAGCAATGTGAAAAAGTAGCCCGTGTAAATATGATTGTATCGAGAATAGATACACACTTTCAATTCGCTGTCACATCCTATCACATCCTGTCGTCTGGTCTGTTTGATATTAGCTTTCACCTAAAAGTCTGTTACTGCAAATGTATT
The DNA here is from genome assembly GCF_045791955.1 of Oncorhynchus clarkii lewisi. Taxonomy (NCBI): domain Eukaryota; kingdom Metazoa; phylum Chordata; class Actinopteri; order Salmoniformes; family Salmonidae; genus Oncorhynchus; species Oncorhynchus clarkii. The sequence continues at coordinate 3,420,610 of NC_092176.1, read as the reverse complement.
TGAATGTGCCATAGGACGGCATTTTTATACTGTGTAAATGTCCTTACGCCAGAGAACTCAGTCCCTACTCTCTGCCAAATATATGAATACATGGTTTTTCTTGGCAAAGGAAACTAAGGAAATGGCCTGAGATCAACTGTGCCTTTCATCAAAATACCTGGACAGTTACAAGCAGATTAGCTTATGGCATACTCTAAGCTTGTAAAACAATTCACTACTCATTAAAATAAAAAAAATAAAAAATTCAACCTCCCAAAGAAGGAGTTTTATATGCAGTGGCCAAACGTGGTTTCACCTTTCGGGAGTGACTGTATTTGTGGCAGCCGAGGCTGAGCTAGTGAATTACTCTACACCCAGGCTTCAAGCATTTTTCAGGCCTCTAGGAGAGGAGCATGCTCTCCACATAATTTTGCCCCCTAAATGGGAAAACCAGCCTGTACCATGGCCTTTTGGAACGGCCCCCAAGTGCTTCAGAGCTCAGCCAGAAAAATACGAAAAAGAAAACATGCGTTTGAACTGTGCGCCAAAGCGGAAACACGGTCTAGTGGACCACATTTTAACCTGAACCATAAAGGCCTATTTTCTTTTCCTCCAATAGCAATAAATTTGGTCTTTCCTTTTAATGCCCGTGTTATGTTTTTCCATGAGAAGATCACAGGGCGATAATGCGCTACACCGTAGACATGAGTGTGTATTACGTAACACCTCCTTTCCACTTTGTTGCTGTTATAGCTCAGCCATTGTCACATGTCACATTAGTAATCAGATAACACCGTATAAAGAATGGGGAACACAAAATACCACAATAAAACACTATGTGCTTACTGTTGTTCTTTAAATGATCCCTCCTGACTATGATGATGGTGGATTCCAGTGTCTTGTAGGAATGGATTGTGATTGGGCATTTGAACACCAGAAATGAAACCCCTCTATTAGCCTGCACCCTCCCTCCCTCCCTCCCTCCCTCCCTCGCCTTCTGAGCACACCAGCCCCAGAGGCAGTTTATAGACGCCGGTTCTCGCTGTGTTCCATCACATTCATCTCGATTCCCCGTTCACCATGCGGCACTTGAGCCACATCACGCCTCCATTACCGCCATGCAGATTCAACCGCCGCTGACAATACAAATCACGATAAGATGAAGCCGACGCCCCATAAACACCATCGCGCACATCACGTCATACCAGCGTCTGGATAGGAGATCCCACTTGTCATCCTTATGCGCTCAACTCCCACAGGAGAGCATAGAGATATGGATATCGTTACTTCTGTATCTGTCTTGAACCGTGTGTATTACTCCCCATTCAGCGGAGCCACCTGAATAGATGTGTTTGTGTGCCAGACAGTATATATCTCTGTTTGGTTCACATCCATCACTCACGGTAGTGGGAGGTCCTGCATGGCTGGCCTGCTTGTGCGGAGAGATTTACACTGTAACGCGCCAAATCAACAGACCTTTACAGTAAAATAGGATTTCATCAATAGGGGCGATCGATAGTGCAAGCTGGCTGTTGTGTAATTATTATGGTCAGCGGGCGTATCAACAAAGCTGTCACGCCCCACAGCATACACCCACCAGAGGCTGCGAGGCTTAGGAATCGCACAGGTTCGTTGGGTACTGGGTTGGAGTCCCTGAGCGAAAGGTCAAATCAGTACTGCACCGTTACATCCTACAGCTTTTAGGCCATAGCAGAGATCTGTGAACGACTGGGACATGAGCCGTTGAAGTTGAGCGTCAACCTCGTCGAAACGCCACCTCCGTCTTCCTAAGCCAGATATACCCCCCCCCCCCCCCCCCCTACTGCCGTAAATAAGACAGAGAAGCACACATCGACGAATATTCACAGGATCGATGGTATTCTGTACGTAAACAACCATTATACAGTTCAAACAGTAAGTATATGCCGTAGAAGGGCAGAAGAAAACAGATCAACGGTGATACAGCTGTCGTGAATCCTTGGCGGAAGACATTGGGATGCCGTTGCTAAGGTGGACACACGAGAGGGATCCAGGGTGGACTTACCTGCAGCTTTTGCCGTGAGGAAATAGCCTGGAGATTCGTGTCTCAAGGAAGTGACAATTCAAGAAATAGAGTAAGACACTGTCTCTAAAGAGACTTGAGGCATAACAGCACAGCAGAGGAATAACGCCCGCTCGCACACAAACACACTCCCACACTCCCACACTAGCCGAGCCAATGAGCCAGTTTATGTCGGGATTTTGTTTCACAGCCGCGGCCTCCTGGGAGAGAGGGGTCTGCCAATAACACTTAAGAGACAGAGCAGGAAAAGTAAGCACTTTTATTACAGCTCATCACTCATGTAATTTCTGGCAGCATTTGTGATTACAGATCAAGGGATTGACTAACTAGACATTCAGCCAGTGAGTTATGAACAGGGCCTACCATCCTAGACCGGCAGATTCTCCTCGTCGGCTGTAACTCATCCTCTCTCAGGGTGCTAAATCAGAGAGCACGCCACAGCCGGAAGAGTTAAATAATATCTTCACCTTTATTGTAAATCTGTCAAAAAATTAAACCTGTGCAGACGCCGTGCCGTCTCGCCGGGGATGGGGATGGGGGGGGGGGGGGGGGGGGATCAATAGGACTGTTGATGGGGTTATTGATAGACTGCAGGTGAGGTGGAGGGAGGGAGGGAGGGGGATGTATGGGGTGGGACTGCTTTGGGGTGGGGCAGGGAGCACGGTGCTGGTTGTTTAATCGACAAGCCTCACCTTGAATCGATTGGCAGGGCACGCATGGAGCACCCCACTCTTACTCAGACAGAGATAGACTCTCACACACTCACGCACACACACGCACACACAGTGTATACTGTCTATAGATTGTACTATGAGAGGGGCCTCTGACGATGAAAAAAGAGCAGGAAGTTTTAACAAAACATGCTATGATTTCCTGATGATTCCCCCAAAAAGCTCTGTTTTGTGTAATAATCCTGTTTCCTCAGAAAGCAAGGCAGCCGTGTTCTGTCGTATTATCTCTGCAGCAAATCATTTTCTCATGGTCAGGTGAGCATAGTAGCAGACACATGGGACTGATTGAGATGGAGGACTACAGAGAAGACTTCACCGTGAAATGCCTTACTCAAGGTTCAGATCTGTAGTGGCGCAAAGGTCTTCAAAACCACAAACATTCAAACCTATAGGAACGACTTTGGCTGGGTTTTTACGGGAACAAAAAAAATGAAACAATGAAAACTCATCCGGCTCTATGGTCCTGGGAACACAATGGAACCCTAGAGGTGGCTGTTCACGCTGGGCCACACCAGAGGATTCCACACATGGCTGCCGCCTCCATTCCACAGAGTTGAGTTCTGCTGAAAGGTCAAAGGTCATTGTTTTTGGATGAGCTGGCGTCCACGTCTGTGTGGCAGGACAGCTTCGGTTGGCTATGGCCCTTTCTTTTCTGGTGCTGCGCGAGGAGTCGTGTGGATGTTGTTCTCTCTGGAGGGGGGACGGGCAACTTCGATGGGGGGGTGGGGGCCACAAAAAAATCTGAACTCATGAGGGGCCGCGGTTGCTCGTACCCACACCCATACCCCCTCACACACATTTTAGTGGCCCCACTCTTGACAGCGGAGAAACATTTTGTAAGTACAAATGTTTCCATGTAGCGTAGAGAAAATAAAAAGCAAGTTTATTGAAATTCTACAAGTTTTACTATGGGGCGGAGAGAAGATTTAGCAATTTTATAACACATTTCATGGAATTCTACACATTTTGCCGTAGGGTGGAGAGAAATGTTTGCAGTTTGTCATGTGACATCTGAGTGAGACTGACTAATAAAATAATTGTGGGCCCCCCTTGGCTGGTGATTCGACCATGATAATATGTTTAGATTGCTGGTAGTTAAACTAACTTAGCAATCTAAAACATTTTAGCTGAAGTGGACTTTTACTTTGTTTTATAGAACGTTTACGTAACTAGGGCTAATTGGCTGACTATCAGTGACTGACATAACAAGAGACAAACTGCTGATGCAGAGGAGGATAAGAAGGGGGTGCAGGGAGGTATGGGGGCTGGGCAGGTGGGGGAGAGAGGGCCACCATCCTCTTGGTGTGAGGCTGCCTGCTCACCCCCTGTTCCTGGTCTGGATCCCGGTCTGTGGCAGTGGGTGTGGCTGGGACAGGCAGCTGTGCCAGGCTGGGCTTAAGGACCAGAGTGCTTCTGAACAGCTCTGCTTCTGGGGCTTAGTACACCACAACCATCACCCCTTTCAGCGTCGTGGATCTGTGGAGCTCCACTCAATTACAACAACATGCTTATAGATACACAAAAAAATGTCCATGACATCAACTGACCAGGTGAATCCAGGTGAAAGCTAGGATCCATTATTGATTTCACTTGTTAAATCCACTTCACACTGTAGATGAAGGGGAGGAGACAGGTTAAAGAAGGATTTTTAAGCCTTGAGATAATTGACATATGAATTGTGTATGTGTGCCATTCAGAGGGCGAAAAGGCAAGTCAAAATATTTCAGTGCCTTTGAAAGTGGTTTGAGTGTGTCAAGAACTGCAACGCCACTGTGTTTGTCACGCCCAACAGTTTCCTGTGTGTATCAAGACTGGTCCACCACCCAAAGGACATCCAGCCAACTTGACACAACTGTGGGAAGCATTGGAGTCAACATGGGCCAGCGTCCCTGTGGAACGCTTTCGACACCTTGTAGAGTCCACGCCGTGACCAATTGAGGCTGTTCTGAGGGCAAAAGGGGGTGCAACTCAACATTAGGAAGGTGTTCTTAATGTTTTGTACACTCAGTGTAGATTTATACGTGTCAACACAGGTACTACGAGTGCTGGTTCCAACCTCGTTGTCTGTCCTCCTGCTTCTCCGTTTGGTTGTCAGTAGGGAGACCTCACCTGTTCTGCCCCATGCCTCTCCTGAAGGACCGGTGTCCTGTTTGCAGTGGGAGGCTGGGAGCAGGGTACTGGGTCTGTGGAGACCAGACGGCCCGTCAGACCTGGCCAGGGGAACCAGACAGCTGAACACTGGCCCTCTCTCCCACCTCACCCCTCCTCCATCCCCCGCAAGTCCCCACGGACCTGCCATCCTCCTTTTCATCCCTCTCTCTGCGTTTGATTGATGAGTGGCCATTTCCTGGCCCGTCCGTCTCAGTCGGAGCCGTCACCACGGCAACCTCTGGATCGTGTAACGGTCCGTCTCCCTCTCTCTTATCCCTGTCTCTCTCCCTCTCTTTCTTTCCCCTCTCTCTTTCTGTCTCGGGCCCCTGGTTTCCCTTGGTCATCAAACGAGCCGGCCGGGGGCCAGCCGGAGAACGGGTGTGGAGTCCAACCCCAGTGTGGTCCGCACCGATCTCGGTCTGTTTGCTGCCATGGCTCTGGGGGATGTAGAGAGAGCGCGCGCACACACACACACACGCACGCACGCACACACACGCACACACACACACACACACACACACACACACACACACACACACACACACACACACACACACACACACACACACACACACACACACACACACACACACACACAGTCTGGCTAAAGTTTACCTTGCCATGATAAGGTTACCTTCATGAGCAACTATAATTCTAATTGGCTTTATTAAGGGGCTTAAATCTAATACCCACTCATTGCACAGCCTCGGGCAGCATGTCAATGGTGCTGTGACTCAACAAATCTCCCCTAGCATGTACTCTATTTAATGGAGTAATGGTCCAGGATTCAGTCTAGACATGGGGAGCGCTACAGCCCGACTGTCGTTGTTGTGATGCTGGGTGTGTTCTGTCCTAGGTTGGCACAGAGGGTTTCCAAGTCAAAGGCCCAAGACGCAGATCAATAGAGCTTGGCCGAGCCCCTCATCGGATGCGATGCAGTAAGAGAAAAGCTGCACCGCAACATTTGACTCCGTTTAAAAACCTGATACCAATTAGGTGGGATTTGGAGTGTAAATAATTCAGCAGATCTCTCTCTCGCTCATTCACACTCATGCACACACACACACGCACACACACACACACACACACACACGCACACACACACGCACACACGCACACACACACGCACACACGCACACACACACACACACGCGCACACACGCACACACACACACACACACACACTGGATAGGATACAGATTTCTTAATTGCGTCAACGAGTTACAGTACATCAGGATTTTGAATTCAGGGTTATAGTAAACTAAACATGTAAAATAGTATGAACATGTATTGGTTGCAATAGAATGAGAGTCTGTGTAAATGTGTGTGTGTGTGTGTGTGTGTGTGTGTGTGTGTGTGTGTGTGTGTGTGTGTGTGTGTGTGTGTGTGTGTGTGTGTGTGTGTGTGTGTGTGTGTGTGTGTGTGTGTGAGAGAGAGAGAGAGAGAGAGAGAGAGAGAAATAGAGACAGAGAGAGAAAGGGAGAGAGAAAAGCCAGTGACATGTCAGACAGGGTAGGACTCAGGTGTGGTGAGAGGATTAGACAAAACCCCTTAGTAAATATGACAGTAAACACCTGGACGACAGGGAGATGGGGAGTGAGGGTGTGTGTTTGTTTCTCTGCACATGTTTGTGTGGGTGTGTGTGTGTGTGAGTGTGAGTGAGTGAGATTAATATATTTTCCATTCGTACATTTTTGGGGGGGGTGATGAACTGAATAAAGTGATGGTAGAAAAATGACTGTTAATAAAATGCGTGGAATGAGGGGATGAGTGATGGAAGGAGTGAATGAAGGAGTCAAAGGGGGTGAAGGGAGTGAAGGAAGTAGAATGGAGTGGGTGAGAAAGTAAAAGATATTATTTCTGTCTTTTTGTAACGCTGTATCCACCAATTTTTCACGTTTGTGTTTTTTCATCAGAAGTGATTGCTTACTTGTACCTTGTGTGTCAAATATTTTAGATGCGTACGAAAATGAGTGTTTCTTTGCAAAACGCTATGGATCCATTGTTTAGCTGGAATGGACTGCTCGTATTCTGTATATTAGACTGTGATAGCTGGTTGTCTCACTTAGCTATCTTAAAATGGACGCACTTACTGTAAGCCAATCTGGATAAGAACATCTGCTAAATGACTAAACTGTCAAATGTCAATGTTTTACCTACAGACCTCATATTACTGTATTGAATCATTGTTTTTTACATCACCAATATATCATTTGTACCTATATTTATGAAAAATGTAGTTATTTGTTACATTTGACTGTGTTAAACCTAGCAGTACGACTTCTCTCTCTGAAATGAAACCTTCAAGTGAGTTTGAACAAATACATGTCTGTCATCAAACATTTTATTTGTCTCATGCGCCAAATACAATTGGTGTATACTTTCCCGTAAAATAGTAACACAAGAGGAATATAATAAAATACACAACAATATAGCTATATACAGGGAGTACCAGTACCAGATCAATGTGGAGCTATATACAGGGAGTACCAGTACCAGATCAATGTGGAGCTATGTACAGGGAGGACCATATCAATGTGGAGCTATATACAGGGAGTACCAGTACCAGATCAATGTGGAGCTATGTACAGGGAGCACCAATAGCAGATCAATGTGCAGAGGTATATACAGGGAGTACCAGTACCAGATCAATGTGGAGCTATATACAGGGAGTACCAGTACCAGATCCATGTGGAGCTATGTACAGGGAGGACCATATCAATGTGGAGCTATGTACAGGGAGTACCAGTACCAGATCAATGTGGAGCTATATACAGGGAGCACCAATACCAGATCAATGTGGAGCTATATACAGGGAGTACCAGTACCAGATCAATGTGGAGCTATATACAGGGAGCACCAATACCAGATCAATGTGCGGAGGTATATACAGGGAGTACCAGTACCAGATCAATGTGGAGCTATATACAGGGAGCACCAATACCAGATCAATGTGCAGAGGTACAAGGTATTTGAGGTAGATATGTACATGAAGGGAGGGTAAAGTGACTAGGCATCAGGATAGATAATAATAAGAGTAAAATACAGAACAGAGGAGCAGGGGCAAACGATGCGTGTAAAAGTGGGTGTATGTTTGTGTTTGTTGTGACATTCTGTGTGGGAGTGTCAATGTAGTGTGTGCGAGTGAGTGTGTATATAGTTTGCATATATAGTCTAGTGAGGGTGCGTAAGGTCAGTGCAAGATAGAGTCAGTGCAGATAGTTCAGGTACAATTAATGGACTATTTAGCAGTCTGGCTATTTAGCAGTCTTATGGCTTGGGGGTAGAAGCTGTCTTGGAGCCTGTTGGTCCGAGAGCAGATGCTCCGGTACCGTTTGTCGGACGGTAGTAGAGTGAAGAGTCTATGGCTTTGGTGGCTAGAGTCATCATTTTTTTCTGGCCTTCCGTGGGACGTAGGGGTGCTGAGGGTGACGTAGCACCGCATGAAAAATCAGAATAAAAAAAGTTATATATATATATATATATATTTTTAAAACAATTTTAGTTGTATTTTGCTGAAAACAATATTATTTCACAAAAGTAGTGCACTGGGCCTTTAATTATCTTCTATTAGGCCCCATGCCACGATAAGAAAGTGAAAAAAACACAACCAATCTCTTTCATAATTTCTTTCAACAAACAAAAGCTAATTTACCAACATTTCTGAAAATGTAAAGATAGCATTTTGCAATTGAACTCTTCAAGTGAGCAAGTGAGCAAATTAAAGTAAGAGTGCCTAAGTGAGGAGGGAGTGTGTCTTACTTGCATGCTGTTTTCCTTCGCGGTGCGCGCCATCGGTGGGGGATAGTTGCAGTGGTCTTTGAAGCGAGCTCCAGTTTCTGTGAGGACACATTCCCTATCCCCCCTCTCTCTGCTCTTTGCAATTCCAGAAAAAAATACACAGTCTTCGCCATCTCCGCTTCTCTCTCCATCTCCGCTTCCATCTTCGCCTCTCTTTCTCTCTACCTTTTCTCTCCTCCTTTGTCTGACACTCGCTCAATACTGGCTACCAGTGTTGTAGAGTCCGGTGTCCAGTCTGGTCTGGAGACCACATATTGGGTGTCTCTGTCTGGTCTCTGTGTTGGATACATTTGTACTTGGTCTTGACTCGGTCTCGGACAGTAAGGACAGTAAGGACAGTAAGGACAGTAAGGACAGTCAGCGCATAAAACCGCTTCGCCAGGCAAAATATATACACTTGTGTGACAGGTTAGTACAGTGGCAAACCTATAGGCCTTCAGTGTGTGACAGGTTAGTACAGTGGCGAACCTATAGGCCTTCAGTGAGTGACAGGTTATTGCAGTGGTGAACCCATAGGCCTTCAGTGAGTGACCGGTTAGTACAGTGGCAAACGTATAGGCCTTCAGTGTGTGACAGGTTAGTACAGTGGCGAACCCATAGGTCTTCAGTGTGTGACAGGTTAGTACAGTGGCGAACCTATAGGCCTTCAGTGAGTGACAGGTTATTGCAGTGGTGAACCCATAGGCCTTCAGTGAGTGACCGGTTAGTACAGTGGTGAACCCATAGGCCTTCAGTGAGTGACAGGTTAGTACAGTGGCAAACCTATAGGCCTTCAGTGTGTCACAGGTTAGTGCAGTGACAAACCTATAGGCCTTCAGTGTGTGACAGGTTAGTACAGTGGCAAACCTATAGGTCTTCATTGAGTGACAGGTTAGTACAGTGGTGAAACTATAGGCCTTCAGTGAGTGACAGGTTAGTACAGTGGCAAACCTATAGGCCTTCAGTGAGTGACAGGTTAGTACAGTGGCAAACCTATAGGCCCTCAGTGAGTGACAGGTTAGTACAGTGGCAAACCTATAGGCCTTCAGTGAGTGACAGGTTAGTACAGTGGCAAACCCATAGGCCTTCAGTGAGTGACACGTTAGTACAGTGGCAAACCTATAGGCCTTCAGTGAGTGACAGGTTAGTACAGTGGTGAACCTATAGGCCTTCAGTGAGTGACAGGTTAGTACAGTGACAAACCTATAGGCCTTCAGTGAGTGACAGGTTAGTACAGTGGCAAACCTATAGGCCTTCAGTGTGTGACAGGTGAGTACAGTGGCAAACCTATAGGTCTTCAGTGAGTGACAAGTTAGTGCAGTGGTGAAACTATAGGCCTTCAGTGAGTGACAGGTTAGTACAGTGGCAAACCTATAGGTCTTCAGTGAGTGACAGGTTAGTACAGTGGCAAACCTATAGGCCTTCAGTGAGTGACAGGTTAGTACAGTGGCAAACCTGTAGGCCTTCAGTGAGTGACAGGTTAGTACAGTGGCAAACCCATAGGCCTTCAGTGAGTGACAGGTTAGTACAGTGGCAAACCTATAGGCCTTCAGTGAGTGACAGGTTAGTACAGTGGCAAACCCATAGGCCTTCATTGAGTGACATGTTAGTACAGTGGCAAACCCATAGGCCTTCATTGAGTGACACGCTAGTACAGTGGCAAACCTATAGGCCTTCAGTGATTGACAGGTTATTGCAGTGGTGAACCCATAGGCCTTCAGTGAGTGACCGGTTAGTACAGTGGTGAACCCATAGGCCTTCAGTGAGTGACAGGTTAGTACAGTGGTGAACCCATAGGCCTTCAGTGAGTGACAGGTTAGTACAGTGGCAAACCCATAGGCCTTCAGTGTTTGACAGGTTAGTACAGTGGCAAACCTTTAGTCCTTCAGTGAGTGACAGGTTTGTACAGTGGTGAACCTATATGCCTTCGGTGTGTGACAGGTTAGTACAGTGGCAAACCTATAGGCCTTCAGTGTGTGACAGGTTAGTACAGTGACAAACCTATAGGCCTTCAGTGTGTGACAGGTTAGTACAGTGGCAAACCTATAGGCATTCAGTGTGTGACAGGTTAGTACAGTGGCAAACCGATAGGTCTTCAGTGAGTGACAGGTTAGTACAGTGGCAAACCTATAGGCCTTCAGTGTGTGACAGGTTAGTACAGTGGTGAACCTATATGACTTCAGTGAGTGACAGGTTAGTACAGTGATGAACCTATAGGTCTTCAGTGAGTGACAGGTTAGTACAGAGGCAAATCCATAGGCCTTCAGTGAGTGACAGGTTAGTACACTGGTGAACTAAAGGCCTTCAGTGAGTGACAGGTTAGTACAGTGGCAAACCTATAGGCCTTCAGTGAGTGACCGGTTAGTACAGTGGTGAACCCATAGGACTTCAGTGAGTGACAGGTTAGTACAGTGGCAAACCCATAGGCCTTCAGTGAGTGTCAAGTTACTGCAGTGGTGAACCCATAGGCCTTTAGTGAGTGACAGGTTAGTACAGTGGTGAACCCATAGGCCTTCAGTGTGTGACAGGTTAGTACAGTGGCAAACCCATAGGCCTTCAGTGAGTGACAGGTTAGTACAGTGGTGAACCTATAGGCCTTCAGTGAGTGAAAGGTTAGTACAGTGGCAAACCTATAGGCCTTCAGTGTGTGACAGGTTAGTACAGTGGTGAAACTACAGGCCTTCAGTGAGTGACAGGTTAGTACAGTGGTGAACCTATAGGTCTTCAGTGAGTGACAGGTTAGTACAGTGGTGAACCTATAGGTCTTCAGTGAGTGACAGTTTAGTACAGTGGTGAACCTATAGGTCTTCAGTGAGTGACAGGTTAGTACAGTGGTGAACCTATAGGTCTTCAGTGAGTGACAGGTTAGTACAGTGGTGAACCTATAGGTCTTCAGTGTGTGACAGGTTAGTACAGTGGTGAACCTGTAGACCTTCAGTGTGTGACAGGTTAGTACAGTGGGGAACCTATAGGCTTTCAGTGTGTGACAGGTTAGTACAGTGGTGAACCCATAGGCCTTCAGTGTGTGACAGGTTAGTACAGTGGCAAACCCATAGGCCTTCAGTGTGTGACAGGTTAGTACATTGGTGAACCTATAGGTCTTCAGTGTGTGACAGGTTAGTACAGTGGTGAACCTATAGGTCTTCAATGAGTGACAGGTTAGTACAGTGGCGAACCTATAGGTCTTCAGTGAGTGACAGGTTAGTACAGAGGCAAATCCATAGGCCTTCAGTGAGTGACAGGTTAGTACACTGGTGAACTAAAGGCCTTCAGTGAGTGACAGGTTAGTACAGTGGCAAACCTATAGGTCTTCAGTGAGTGAAAGGTTAGTACAGTGACAAACCTATAGGCCTTCAGTGTGTGACAGGTTAGTACAGTGACAAACCTATAGGCCTTCAGTGAGTGACAGGTTAGTGCAGTGGTGAAACTATAGGCCTTCAATGAGTGACAGGTTAGTACAGTGGCAAACCTATAGGTCTTCAGTGAGTGACATGTTAGTACAGTGGTGAACCCATAGGCCTTCAGTGAGTGACACGTTAGTACAGTGGCAAACCTATAGGCCTTCAGTGAGTGACAGGTTAGTACAGTGGTGAACCTATAGGTCTTCAGTGAGTGACAGTTTAGTACAGTGGTGAACCCATAGGACTTCAGTGAGTGACAGGTTAGTACAGTGGCAAACCCATAAGCCTTCAGTGAGTGTCAAGTTACTGCAGTGGTGAACCCATAGGCCTTGAGTGTGTCACAGGTTAGTTCAGTGGTGAACCTATATGCCTTCGGTTTGTGACAGGTAAGTATAGTGAAAAACCTATAGGCCTTCAGTGTGTTACAGGTTAGTACAGTGGCAAACCTAAAGGCCTTCAGTGTTTGACAGGTTAGTACAGTGGCAAACCTTTAGTCCTTCAGTGTGTGACAGGTTAGTACAGTGGTGAACCTATAGGTCTTCAGTGAGTGACAGGTTATTGCAGTGGTGAACCCATAAGCCTTCAGTGAGTGACAGGTTAGTACTGTGGTGAACCCATAGGCCTTCAGTGAGTGACAGGTTGGTACAGTGGCAAACCTATAGGCCTTCAGTGAGTGACAGGTTAGTACAGTGGCAAACCCATAGGCCTTCAGTGAGTGACACGCTAGTACAGTGGCAAACCCATAGGCCTTCAGTGAGTGACAGGTTAGTACAGTGGTGAACCTATAGGCCTCCAGTGTGTGACAGGTTAGTACAGTGGTGAACCCATAGGCCTTCAGTGAGTGACAGGTTAGTACAGTGGTGAACCCATAGGCCTTCAGTGAGTGACAGGTTAGTACAGTGGTGAACCTATAGGCCTTCAGTGAGTGACAGGTTAGTACAGTGGCAAACCTATAGGCCTTCAGTGTTTGACAGGTTAGTACTGTGGCAAACCTATAGGCCTTCAGTGTTTCACAGGTTAGTACAGTGGTGAACCTATAGGTCTTCAGTGTGTGACAGGTTAGTACAGTGGTGAACCCATAGGCCATCAGTGTGTGACAGGTTAGTACAGTGGTGAACCTATAGGCCTCCAGTGTGTGACAGGGTAGTACAGTGGTGAACCTATAGGCTTTCAGTGTGTGACAGGTTAGTACAGTGGTGAACCCATAGGCCTTCAGTGAGTGACAGGTTAGTACAGTGGTGAACCTATAGGTCTTCTGGGAGTGACAGGTTAGTACAGTTGTGAACCTATAGGTCTTCAGTGAGTGACCGGTTAGTACAGTGGTGAACCTATAGGTCTTCAGTGAGTGACAGGTTATTGCAGTGGTGAACCCATAGGCCTTCAGTGAGTGACAGGTTAGTTCAGTGGTGAACCTATAGGCCTTCAGTGAGTGACACGTTAGTACAGTGGCAAACCCATAGGCCTTCAAAGAGTGACAGGTTATTGCAGTGGTTAACCCATAGGCCTTTAGTGAGTGACAGGTTAGTACAGTGGTGAACCCATAGGCCTTCAGTGTGTGACAGGTTAGTACAGTGGTGAACCTGTAGACCTTCAGTGTGTGACAGGTTAGTACAGTGACAAACCTATAGGCCTTCAGTGTGTGACAGGTTAGTACAGTTGTGAAACTACAGGCCTTCAGTGATTGACAGGTTAGTACAGTGGCGAACCTATAGGTCTGCAGTGAGTGACAGGTTAGTACAGTGGTGAAACTATAGGTCTTCAGTGAGTGACAGGTTAGTACAGTGGTGAACCTATAGGTCTTCAGTGAGTGACAGGTTAGTACAGTGGTGAACCTATAGGTCTTCAGTGTGTGACAGGTTAGTACAGTGGTGAACCTGTAGACCTTCAGTGTGTGACAGGTTAGTACATTGGTGAACCTATAGGTCTTCAGTGTGTGACAGGTTAGTACAGTGACAAACCTATAGGTCTTCAATGTGACAGGTTAGTACAGTGGTGAACCTATAGACCTTCAGTGTGTGACAGGTTAGTACAGTGGTGACCCTATAGGTCTTCAGTGTCTGACAGGTTAGTACAGTGGTGAACCTATAGGCCATCAGTGTGTGACAGGTTAGTACAGTGGTGAACCTATAGGTCTTCAGTGTGTGACAGGTTAGTACAGTGGCAAACCCATAGGCCTTCAGTGAGTGACAGGTTAGTACAGTGGCAAACCCATAGGCCTTCAGTGTGTCACAGGTTAGTACAGTGACAAACCCATAGGCCTTCAGTGAGTGACATGTTAGTACAGTGGTGAACCTATAGGCCTTCGGTGTGTCACAGGTTAGTACAGTGGTGAACCTATAGGTCTTCAGTGTGTCACAGGTTAGTACAGTGGTGAACCTATATGTCTTCAGTGTGTTACAGGTTAGTACAGTCGCAAACCTATAGGCCTTCAGTGTTTGACAGGTTAGTACAGTGGCAAACCTTTAGTCCTTCAGTGAGTGACAGGTTAGTACAGTGGTGAACCTATAGGTCTTCAGGGAGTGACAGGTTAGTACAGTGGTGAACCTATAGGTCTTCAGTGAGTGACAGGTTATTGCAGTGGTGAACACATAGGCCTTCAGTGAGTGACAGGTTATTGCAGTGGTGAACCCATAGGCCTTCAGTGTGTGACAGGTTAGTACAGTGGCAAACCCATAGGCCTTCAGTGAGTGACAGGTTAGTACAGTGGCAAACCAATAGGCCTTCAGTGTTTGACAGGTTAGTACAGTGGCAAACCAAAAGGCCTTCAGTGTTTGACAGGTTAGTACAGTGGCAAACCTATAGGCCATCAGTGTGTCACAGGTTAGTACAGTGGCAAACCCATAGGCCTTCAGTGTTTGACAGGTTAGTACAGTGGCAAACCAAAAGGCCTTCAGTGTTTGACAGGTTAGTACAGTGGCAAACCCATAGGCCTTCAGTGAGTGACAGGTTAGTACAGTGGCAAACCCATAGGCCTTCAGTGTTTGACAGGTTAGTACAGTGGCAAACCAAAAGGCCTTCAGTGTTTGACAGGTTAGTACAGTGGCAAACCTATAGGCCATCAGTGTGTCACAGGTTAGTACAGTGGTGAACCTATATGCCTTCGGTGGGTGACAGGTTAGTATAGTGGCAAACCTATAGGCCTTCAGTGTTTGACAGGTTAGTACAGTGGTGAACCTATAGGTCTTCAGTGAGTGACAGGTTAGTACAGTGGCAAACCTTTAGTCCTTCAGTGAGTGACAGGTTAGTACAGTGGTGAATTTATAGGTATTCAGTGTGTCACAGGTTAGTACAGTGGTGAACCCATAGGTCTTCAGTGAGTGACAGGTTATTGCAGTGGTTAACCCATAGGCCTTTAGTGAGTGACAGGTTAGTACAGTGGTGAACCCATAGGCCTTCAGTGTGTGACAGGTTAGTACAGTGGCAAACCTTTAGGCCTTCGGTGTGTCACAGGTTAGTACAGTGGTGAACCTATAGGCCTTCAGTGTGTGACAGGTTAGTACAGTGGTGAAACTATAGGCCTTCAGTGAGTGACAGGTTAGTACAGTGGCAAACCTATAGGCCTTCAGTGTTTGACAGGTTAGCACAGTGGCAAACCTATAGGCCTTCGGTGTGTCACAGGTTAGTACAGTGGTGAACCTATAGGTCTTCGGTGTGTCACAGGTTAGTACAGTGGTGAACCTATAGGCCTCCAGTGTGTGACAGGTTAGTACAGTGGTGAACCTAAAGTCTTCAGTGAGTGACAGGTTAGTACAGTGGTGAACCTATAGGCCTTCAGTGTGTGACAGGTTAGTACAGTGGTGAACCTATAGGTCTTCAATGTGACAGGTTAGTACAGTGGTGAACCTATAGGCCTTCAGTGTGACAGGTTAGTACAGTGGTGAACCTAAAGTCTTCAGTGAGTGACAGGTTAGTACAGTGGTGAACCTATAGGTCTTCAATGTGACAGGTTAGTACAGTGGTGAACCTATAGGCCTTCAGTGAGTGACCGGTTAGTACAGTGGTGAACCTATAGGTCTTCAGTGAGTGACAGGTTATTGCAGTGGTGAACACATAGGCCTTCAGTGAGTGACAGGTTAGTACAGTGGTGAACCCATAGCCATTCAGTGAGTGACAGGTTAGTACAGTGGCAAACCCATAGGCCTTCAGTGAGTGACAGGTTATTGCAGTGGTGAACCCATAGGCCTTCAGTGTGTGACAGGTTAGTACAGTGGCAAACCCATAGGCCTTCAGTGAGTGACAGGTTAGTACAGTGGCAAACCCATAGGCCTTCAGTGTTTGACAGGTTAGTACAGTGGCAAACCTATAGGCCATCAGTGTGTCACAGGTTAGTACAGTGGTGAACCTATAGGTCTTCATTGTGTCACAGGTTAGTACAGTGGTGAACCCATAGGTCTTCAGTGAGTGACAGGTTATTGCAGTGGTTAACCCATAGGCCTTTAGTGAGTGACAGGTTAGTACAGTGGTGAACCCATAGGCCTTCAGTGTGTGACAGGTTAGTACAGTGGCAAACCTATAGGCCTTCAGTGTTTGACAGGTTAGTACAGTGGCAAACCTATAGGCCTTCGGTGTGTCACAGGTTAGTACAGTGGTGAACCTATAGGTCTTCAGTGTTTCACAGGTTAGTACAGTGGTGAACCTATAGGCCTTCAGTGTGACAGGTTAGTACAGTGGTGAACCTATAGGTCTT
This sequence comes from Oncorhynchus clarkii lewisi, assembly GCF_045791955.1. Lineage (NCBI taxonomy): Eukaryota > Metazoa > Chordata > Actinopteri > Salmoniformes > Salmonidae > Oncorhynchus > Oncorhynchus clarkii. The sequence continues at coordinate 3,403,819 of NC_092176.1, read as the reverse complement.
CAATGTGACAGGTTAGTACAGTGGTGAACCTATAGGTCTTCAGTGTGTGACAGGTTAGTACAGTGGTGAACCTAAAGTCTTCAGTGAGTGACAGGTTAGTACAGTGGTGAACCTATAGGTCTTCAATGTGACAGGTTAGTACAGTGGTGAACCTATAGGCCTTCAGTGAGTGACAGGTTAGTACAGTGGTGAACCTATATGCCTTCAGTGAGTGACAGGTTAGTACAGTGGTGAACCTATATGCCTTCAGTGAGTGACAGGTTAGTACAGTGGTGAACCTATAGGTCTTCAGTGAGTGACAGGTTAGTACAGTGGTGAACCTATATGCCTTCAGTGAGTGACAGGTTAGTACAGTGGTGAACCTATAGGTCTTCAGTGAGTGACAGGTTCGTGATTCTGGAAGGACATAAACCGTAATTCCAGCCCACTCATGTAGGAGAGTACACTTTTGTGCCAATGGTGTAGTGGAGGGTATACGCAGGTAAACTGTATGCTCACTTTTTTTTCAGTGGGCATTGCTTATCCTCACTTATTAATCCCTAGTGGTGCATATCAAAGTAGTGTAGTGGACACATGCAACTTATCAATTATGTCTTACAGTAGAGAAATCAAGCACAAAGTAGCCTACACAATCGCAAAACACTTGAAATTTATTCACACACAGCCTAATTTCAGCGGAATATCATCTGAAGGCGGCACAACCAGCTCTCAACTGGTTTTGACATGGCTTCCATAGATTCCTGCATGGTGAGCATTTTCTTCTCCCGTTGAAAAGACCTGCGGAAGCGGTCCTCTTGTGCAGCAACCTGAAACACCTGCATGTCTGCCACCTCTTTCATCTAACCAGGTCAACTAGACTGCACTTGACCTCCTGACCACGTGGGTGGTTGTGTGTGGTGTATTTAACCTCCTAAACGCTTAAGGTGAAGGCGGGGCGAGAAAAAGGTTAGTTAGAACTATTGTAAATCAAGCTGTACACTGTGAATCCCAGTACCTGACCACGATGGGGCCTTTGTGGAAGCGTGACCCTGTTTCCCCCCACACCTCACCCCATGACACCCAGCCCCCCAAGCTCTGGAAGATGGTAAAGCTTGGTGGAAGGCATGCCAAGGCAGTAGACACTTTTAAGCAAAGATTAAAGGTTTTTCTTTTTAATCAGTCATTTGGCAGCGATGTAAGAGCTTCACCCCGGCTCTGCTAAGGATCAATTTTTAATGCTGCTGTGCAGAGGGCTGCCGCTTGATTGGCAAGAAGGGAGCTATTTACAAAGGATCTATTTACAAATATGATGTAGAAATATGCACAGGGCACAATTGACG